>NC_091827.1:39886600-40104100 GCF_038994185.2 Dermacentor albipictus | reverse complement strand
AGTGCTCAGAGCCTCTGGCACAACTCACAAATCTACTTCAGGCTATCATCCTCAGACCAATGACCTGACGGAGCGGTTTCATCGTACGCTCTCTGACGTGATAGCCGTCTATATTCAACCGGATCACAGAAACTGGGACGAAATTTTGCCATTGGTCACCTTCGCGTATAACACCACCGTTCGATGCACGGCCAGTTACTCGCCATTCTACCTTGTTTATGGCCGTTCGCCCAGTTCCTTTCTCGACGTTTCCTTCCTTTCTGCCCCTGTCAGTCCATCTCCATCTTCCCGCGAAGAATATGTTTCCCGCCTTGAGCATTGTCGGCCGCGTTCCCGCTTCAACACCGAAGCCAGTCAATGGGACCGCAAGGATCATTATGACGCATCTCATCGCGTAGTTTCCTACCAGCCCGGCGATGAAGTGCTGCTATGAAGACCAGTTCACACTCCTGGGTTGTGTGAGAAGTTTCAGTCCCGTTTTATTGGCCCATGCACGGTCCTGGAAATGACTTCTCCCGTTAATTATCGTGTTATCCCTGTTGTTCCCTCAACTGACCACCGTTGCCGCTCTACCGAAGCGGTCCACGTTTTTGTTTCAAACCGTTCACGCGGCGTTCCCCGTACCTTTAGGTTGCGGCCAGGATGGCCGCTCTCGCGCGGGGCAAATGAGTGTGGGCATTTATTGTGCACTTCTTCATCATCATCTGTATATTATCATCATCATGTGTGTGCCCTCCTCTTTCATCGTGCGGGTAGGCGCATCATCATAGCGGAGTGTGCCGAGGGTGCTTCGACGCGTCTCTCAGGCTAAATAAATGGCGGCCCCTACTGTGACGGCACAATATATATATATATATATATATATATATATGCTGCATCGTTGCGCAGTATACATTGTGGGACGATCTTTAAGTGCTGTAAGAGCACCGCGTTTTCTCGTCATAGCGTGCTTGTACTGTCGATAGTGGTAAGATAGGTCCTTAGCACCGGAAGTCGCCAAGAAAGTATCACTTAGAAAAAAAGAAATATTTTACAGACGTACGGCAATCTGCGACTGGTGTATCAAAGACTACGTTACTTTGATACATCGAAGACTAGTTACCTTGTTTAGGAAAACGCTGTTTTATTCATTGAAGCGCATGAGTAACTGGTGCAGCATTTCATTTCGTCGGAGACATTGAAAATTAATATTTCGAAATTGGTGCACTCCAGATAATTCGTTACAAGGGGAATACGCCTTGCGAACTCGCCGGCTATAATTCGTAGATTGAAATAGTGGCCATAATGTTAATAATTAAAGTTAATTAATGTATTGATGTCAATCATTTAATAAGTAGTTTGATTTCTCATAGAAGTACTGGCTGGCATATCGGGTAATTTAGATCAGGGATTGGAATTGTGCTGATTGCCAACAGGAGCGGAAGCCATTTTTCAGGCCTTTGTAGCCTTTTGCTCCTGCTTCCGTTTCTGCGATAGAAGCAAAAATCAACCTTCACCACTCTGCCACAAGCAATTTTTAAAAATTTCGTGCAGCTACCAGGTTAGTCTTACCAGTACTCACCTACGGGGCAGAAACCTGGAGGCTTACGAAAAGGGTTCTACTTAAATTGAGGACGACCCAACGAGCTATGGAAAGAAGATTGATAGGTGTAACGTTAGGGGATAAGAAAAGAGCAGATTGGGTGAGGGAACAAACGCGAGCTAATGACATCTTAGTTGAAATCAAGAAAAATAAATGGGCATGGGCAGGACATGTAATGAGGAAGGAAGATAACCGACGGTCATTAAGGGTTACGGACTGGATCCCAAGGGAAGGCAAGCGCAGCAGGGGGAGGCAGAAATTTAGGTGGGCGGATGAGATTAAGAAGTTTGCAGGCATGACATGGCCACAATTAGTACATGACCGGGGTTGTTGAAGAAGTATGGGAGAGGCCTTTGCCCTGCAGTGGGCGTAACCAGGCTGATGATGATGATGATGATGATGATGATGATGATGATGATGATGATGATGATGATGAAAAGAAACAACACCCTGTATATATACAGGGTGCCCCAAATAACTTGAGGCAAACATTAAAGGGACACTAAAGCGAAACAATAAATCAGTTTAGGCTAATGAAGCATTGCTTGAGAACCCTGCAGTCAGTCATTGAAAAAAAGTAGTTTGATTATTAGATGAGAAAATGAAGGTCCAAGTATTAGTATTTTAATTTCGCGCCGAAACCCCAGCGCCGGTACATCAGCGTGACGTCAGGGATTCCAAAGTATGTTTTCGCATTTGGGCCGCGTTGGCTGAATAAAGGTTGCCGAAACTTGCCATGGTCAATATTTGGTTCATTTAGAACACAATGTAGTCAATCTGTACCGCTATATATAGTTAGTAGATCCAGGAGGACGCCATCAGAATCCAAGACGTCACAGCCCCCAGGTGCGGGAACTTAAGTAGGCGTCGCCACCCGTATTTCGTTATTGCGCTTTTTCTGGCTTACCAAACGTCTTATCGTTGTAAGAGTGGTGTTTTTAGGGTTGTAGAACGCTAATTTACTGATGCAGAAGAAATAATTTTTCCCTTTTGTGTCCCTCTAAAAATCTGCAAATGGAAATGCAAATGGACAGACCCAAGGTAATGTTGTTTGCCGCCGCTTGGAGCTACTCAGATTACTTTATTTCATTCTGCCTAATTACATAAGTAGTCTTAGTTAATTAATCAACTTCTCAGATATTATAGTTAGATGAAAAGTGTCAATGAGTAAATTGTAGGGCGACATGAAAAGCTCACGATATTCCTTGCTGTTGCTCCAAACGCGGTACATAAAAGTGTTTTTCCGAGCGTAGAAGAAGCCCACGAATACACGCTAAATGCTTCGAGCTGCCAGCCACGCGGCAATTTTTCCTGTATTCGCGGGCTTGTTTCACGCTCGGAAAAAAACTTTTATGTAGCAAGTATGGAGCAACAGAAAAGTGTACCGTGAGTTTTTTATGTTGCCTTACAATTTTCTCGTTGACACCTTTCATACAATTGTAATGTTTGAGAAGTTAATTAAGTAACGAAGACTATTTATGTGATTAGGCAGAATTACAAAAATAACCTGAGTATCTCCAAGCGGCGGCAAATAACACTACCTTGGTTCTGTGCAGCGACGTGGCTTCTGAATATGTTTTATTGCTCAAGTTACATGGGACAGATTGCATGCATGCATATATATATATATATATATATATACATTATATATTCATTCAAGCGAACCTTACAGGCCCTATGGCAGGGCATAAAGTAAGGGGGGCATATTAAACAGTAAAAGGTATAAAAAGTAGAAATTTCCAACAGGAACAGTGCTATAAAAGATTACTGTGTTACACAATATTGAAGGCACTAGGAATACAAAGCAATATCTGAAGGCACACGAACACTTGTTACTGTTAACAGAGCAAAGGAATAGCGTTTATGAAAATTATATACAACATTGCAGAAATGCACGATAACGTACACTAGATTGGTCACTCGTGAACGGTATTAAATGGGAAAAGCATGAGTAACTGAGAGCGGAACGTGTCAGGATTAGATATGGAGGCTATGTTATCAGAGAGGTCATTCCAGAGACGGATGGTACGTGGTAGTGCCGATGAATTAAATGCATTTGTTTCACCATATATGCGCATGAAACTGAACTGATTATGTAATCTGCGTGAAAAAAAGTGGGGTATTTGTAGTTGGAACCGGGTTCGTTTATTAGTGTAAATATATTTGTGGAATAAGCACAGAAGAGCGATGTTGCGGCGGATATCTAATGGCGGCAACAGTAGGTCTAGTTTAATTTGTGTAATGCTCGAGTTTATACTGTAGTTACGGGATATGAACCAGCCTGCTCTGGTCTGTATCATTTCCGTCATATTTATTAGCTAATTTTGATGAGGGGACCAAATTGGGGAGGCTAATTATAACTGTGGCAGCATGAATCTTTGGAAAGCGAGTTTTCGAATGTTTGGGGGGCATATATATATATATATATATATATATATATATATATATATATATATATATATATATATATATATATATATATATATGCTTACGCGAATGCTAAACTAATTTATGTCATGTCGACATAACGTCGACATTAGTTGCGTTGTGTAGATGTTGTCTTATGTTATGTTGACGCTATGTTAGTGCCATGTAGGAGATAGCCCTGCTTGCGTTGAGGCCATTGCTTCCCATTCAAGCATAGTCCTCGCCCCGGGCGCCACGGGAGCAACTGGTACTCACGCAGCTGCTCTCCCTTTTATTAAGCCTCTTTCTCTCTCTCCTTTATATAAGCAGATTGCTTTCCATGCCACGTGCTGCACGCACCAGTCATCTCAAAGCACTAACTACCACGTGACAAGGAGAGTGGTGAGGTTAAAGTCTGCCCTCTCGTTGCATGCCTGCGTCTGAGGCCCTACGTGAAGAGCCTCCGGTCATTGCGTTGGAGTGACCATAAAGCCCTATTCATCATCATCATCATCACCTGCCTGGTTACGCCCACTGCAGGGCAAAGGCCTCTCCCATACTTCTCCAACAACCCCGGTCATGTACTAATTGTGACCACGCCGTCCCTGCAAACTTCTTAATCTCATCCGCCCACCTAACTTTCTGCCGCCTCCTTCTACGCTTCCCTTCCCTTGGAATCCAGTCCGTAACCCTTGATGACCATCGGTTATCTTCCCTCCTCATTACATGTCCTGCCCATGCCCATTTCTTTTTCTTGATTTCAACTAAGATGTCATTAACTCGCGTTTGTTCCCTCACCCAATCTGCCAGCGTTTCGTAAGTACAGCGGTGGCGTAGAGGTAGAACACCCGCCTCGCGTGCAAGAGGTCCGTGGTTCGAATCCCGGTGCCGGCAATTTTTCACCGGACTAAAGAAAAAAATCCGCGTGTTGATAAAATTGCATAAACAGGCCTGGAGTGTGGCCTGATCCCAGGGACCAGAAGCGGTAACGCATTCCCTCACCAGAGCAGGATTAGCCACCCTGGTGCAGTACTTGGCCACAACCTCCTATATGAACACAACAATCAAAGCCCTATTACGTATAACTATTCCAATCTCCTGACGTCAAGGTTACGTGGCTACCGAGGCAAGCATCGGGCGGTAACCCGCAGCGTGGTTTGAGGAGCTTAATCGAACGCTCTCCTCGTTTATGAGGCCAATTTTGTTGGCTTTCAAAGCGAATATCGCTGCATGCCTTGACAGAATTTGCTTATCTAATTGGGTAACAAAAGGTGAGGAGCGCGCAGAAGTGGAGAGGGTTGTGGTGGAGCCGAGCTAGCGCAGTTAAAGTAGAAAGCTGGATGAGCTGGGTAATGCCGACGTCTGCGATTGGTCCGCTTCCCCTTGCTTAGCTTGCAGTGGCTGGTTGAAAATCGCGGCGGCTCGCAATGTAAGGTTAAAAGTGCCCCTAAAACGGATCCTCAGCGACTAAGTCTTTATAAGAAATTAAATCTGGCCAAGTTTGTGAGAATTCATACTTAGCGCGGGAAAAACGATGGCACAAGGACACAATAAATAAAACCAGACAGGACGAGCTCTACTTCAAGCTAGTTTATTCTTGGACAAATGCGCCTATTTATTTATCACTCGACAGAGATATCGCAAGCAAAGTATATCACTGCGAAACCGCGCTCTAACACCCCGAAACGTTTGAGAAAGTTGTAAGGCTATTTTTGGTATGGCTATGCTCATAAAATACACAAAACACCAAAAGTCCCGCAAGCATATAAGACTTCTAGAAACAAACTCTGACTGAGGCCTTTGTCATGTTGGCACTGACAGTGTTCGATTTCCCGCGAAAAACGAATGATTGAGATACGCTATTTCACTTGTGTGAAGGTTTATCGAGGGCTGGCTGACGCACGGGGAACCTTTTTTTTTTCTTTTTCTTTAATATAGAAAGCATCTACGGCCTCCCTAGTTGTCCTATCTCGGTGACGCAACAGGACTGATGTGCTTTGAAGAATGGGTTCGCATCCACATTGCCGCTAATGCACGGCAAGATACGAATACGGTGACCCTTTGAGAGAGCTGTACTGGTCTGTAAGACTAATGGTTCGGCAATGGCCTGTCTGCCCGGTGTAATTTCATCATCCCGAAAAGAAAATGTGGTGCACGCACTACAGGTCCAACGAACGAAGGTTATGCCGTGTCTTGTGGTACACTGAGCTTGCTCCGACATCGCTTGCCCGCGCATGCGCTCTAGAAAAGCTGGAAAAATAGCGCTATAGCTTGTTCTTAGCAGTCAAAAATACACAAACATTATAGCGGGAGCCAACGTTTTAGACGATGCGAAAGCTCATGAATATACTGTATTACCGCCTAGTTATTTCAGTTCTCTGACGTATTCTTTGGTGTACACCCTACTCCTACCTTGATGGTCCTGAAGCACTTCAATCTGGCTGTTGTAATACCAGCTTCATGGTAGCCAACTTCACGAAGTATTTTTCACCAGACCATCTACGCTGTGTTTTGTTAGATGTTGGCAAGTCTTGGTAATCGCACAGTGGGCGGACACGGGAAGAGGCGATGCTTTTTTTTGTCATGTTTGGAATGGCACGAATGAAAGCTTATATAGGAGGGTTTCTACACACCGGGGCATGTATTTCCAGCATACATGTGGTCCGCCAAGCACAAGCTAAACGTCTAGGAAGTGAACCTTATGATATTTTGGGGTCTCAAGCAAAAAATTCAAAACCAGCCCTTGCCCGCGTGTTCAAAGAGCCCAAATGTAGCCCTTGCATGTGCGCCCTTTATTTTACACCTAGATCAGATGTTGCTTTTTACGTGGACGGTCCCTGTTGGCCCATACTACACCCGCAGAAATCTGATATATGAGTCTGAAATGGCGTGACATTCTTACGCTGTTAATGGATATTTTCCAAAACGTCTCGCCTGGTATACTTTATAGCAGTGCCTAATACATCTGCTTTGTCTGGTTTGGATGTCTCAGATGGCTCTGTCCAAGGAATAGCGATGCCATTTTCTGCATCTGTGTTACATGGTTGTAAGTTCCATGCAGTATTTTTCTGAACTTTGCAATTTGTAACCATTGTAAGAAAACTAGTTGCTTGAATAAAGAAAAAATTCCTTGCAGAAGTGAGTACGTTGAACGGTTGTCTTTTTAAGGCTACAGGCGTTTTAATTTTGTTGAAGTACACGCCAAGTAAAATTATTTATGCTTTGCTAAGAATTTAGTAATGAGTGCATTCGGTAAAGCTACCTTTTAATGAATTATAGCAATATTGAATTTGGTTATTACCGCGGTGGCTAATTACTTTGATCGGCGTTTCGTAATTACAGAACTGAAATCCGTTGCACTGCTCTGGGGATTTTCACTTGGTAAAAAGTCTGAAGACAGCACACCAGTTTCGAAGTATTTTTTCGAAGTATTTCCAAGTGCCGTCACAATGAGTGACGCAGCTGCCTGCGTGGAAAGCGCGAGCGCACCAAACTCAATCGGAGGGAGAGCAACGCAGCGGCCTAGGCAAAGGGCGCCACCGCTCCCGAAAAATGACGCGAAGATTATTATTAGACCGAAGGATGGATTGCCGGTGAAGGCACTACAAGGAGCCGATGTAGCGAAAGCCATCGGTGCGGCCTGCGGAAACAAGATTAGAGGCGGCAAGGACTTTATCATCAGATTGCGACTAGGCTCCAACATCATAATAGCGAGCACACCAAGCGACGAGACCGCGAAGATAATTCGAGGAATCACCAGCTTGAGTTTCGGAGGACGCTCCTTTCAAGTCAACACCTACGTAGCGACACCTGAAGATTGCAAGCGTGCCGTGATCCACGGGATAGACGCCGGGACCACGGAAGAAGAATTGATGGAAAACATGACACTTCGCACCCAGGGTGTAACCATACTGGGGGCCAGAATGCTGGGGAAGTCGAAGACAGCCCTCATTACCTTCGACGGACCCTTCATTCCCAGGATGGTCAATTGGTGGGGAGGCGAATACAAATGCCACCCATACCGACCGACGAGGCAAGTGTGCTACAACTGCGGTCAACAAGGCCACAGATCTGACGTATGTCCGACGCCGGATGCCAAGGCCTGCAGGCAGTGTGGAGCACGGAACCCGCCGGAAGGACATCAATGCCAGCCAAAGTGCCTGGTATGTGGAGGTGACCATGCCACCGGGTCCAGAGACTGCAAGGAGCGCCTGAAGCAGTTCAAGGAGCTTCGCGGGCCGGCCTATGGCGGGCGGCAAAGCCGCCAAAAGAGCCGGAGCGGGCAGCAGCAGCAGCAGCAACAGCAGCAGCAGCATCGGAAGAGATGGCTCAGCTCAGAGGGCGACCATAGCCAATCCCGGAACCAGAGCCAGGAGCGGAGGGGGAGTTCGCGGAGCCGTTCACGGAACCGTTCACGAAGCCGATCACGGACCAACGCTCCCCAGTCGTCCCAAGGCATCAAGGGAGGCAAGCAACAGCCGCAGCAGCAGCGGCACCAGAAGAAGCAGAAGCCCAACAACAACACTAACAACGGCAAGGTGAGCTGGGATGCAGGCCCTCCCAAATCGCTTGTTCCGCACTCGGGTAACAATAGTCGAAATAACATCAGTACACACGAGACTCAGTTAGAAAAAGAAAATAGGGTCCTCAGACAGAAGGTAGAGGAGCAGGATAAGAAGATTGAAGAGCTAATGAGAGCAGTTAGGGACCTCCAGTCGGGAGCCCCTCACAGGCCATCGCATCCACAAGAACAGGCATCAGAAGCACCAGAATATTTTGTCAAGTTCATGGCAGAGATGAGACAGAAATTCAACATAATAGAGCAACGAATAGAGATGCAAAACACAGACATACGCAACATGCGTAAACAAGAAAGAACACAAGGGGTCAAAGACAAATTTGACCAGCGACGTCCAACATTAGGCCTGTATTCAGATAATTAATCATGGCCAGACCCAATAAAGGAAAAGGCAAAAACGAAAAACTTGAAATCTGGCAGTGGAATTGCAGAGGCTACCGAAGAAAACAAGGACAATTACAACAGTTCATCAACAAGCAGTTAATTCCGCCCGACGTCATTGCTCTGCAAGAGACCTGGGGCTTCACGCCAAAATTACAGGGGTTTACATGCCAAGTAAATGAGGTCACTGGTCGAACAGCCATTCTGATCAGCAACACCCTTGCCGCCATAGCACACGACAAGATTGCTGACACAGACATAGATCATGAGATTACCGAAATTATACCGAAAAAGAAGAACGGGGGAAGTACTTTTATTGTAAACGTATACAGTCCTCCAAAGCAGAAGAAGGGCAAATTCACGCACCTTTTCCACGGTGTGAGCAGGTTGGCTAAAAACAACACGCTTGTAATCGTTGGAGACTTCAACGCCAAGGATCCTAGCTGGGGATACAAGACAACCGATAAAAAGGGTACGACAGTCAAGGAGGCGGCTGACAACATAAACTGCCAACTCTTAACGGACCCAGAGGTCCCCACCAGGATGGGAAACAGCGTCCAGGAGGACACCAGCCCTGACCTCACCTTCGTAAGAAGAGCGAGACAGGCGGTCTGGGAAAATATGCTGGAAAGCCTGGGTAGTGATCATTACATCATCAAGACGCAAATTGGAATGGCTCACGTAAAGCGTCGGATAGGTACAGCAAAAATAACGGATTGGGATGCCTTTAGACAAGCCTGTGATGGACATCCGCTGGGCGCGATACTGTCAATCGAGGAATGGGGGAATATTCTGAAGGAAAGGCAAAGCGAGTACACCAAGGAGATCGACCGCACAGAGCAAATACCGGAGGTTGACTCTAGACTGCTTCGGCTATGGGAGGCAAGACAGAGCCTGACCAAAAGGTGGAAGAGACAGAAGTTTAATAGGAAGCTAAAGCTGAAGATTGCGGAAATTACGCAAAAGACAGAAGAGTATGCGGAACAATTGGCGCGAGCAAATTGGCAGCAATTTAGCAATTCCTTAAGCGGAACCCTGAGTACCGCTCGAACGTGGAGCATACTCAAAGCACTCCTGGACCCGACTAAAACCAAGTCGGAGAACAACAAGGCCGTACAGAGGCTGGTTCACCAGTTTCAGGGCTCAGAGTATGAGCTCATGGAAAGAGTAAGGCACAAGTGCTTCGGGGACGGTGACCCAGCAGCCTACACGGAGTGCTACAAGGGGAAAGAAAATTCTGATCTGGACAGGCCTATAACCAAAGAGGAAGTATACGCAGCAATAAGAAATACCACTAGGAATACGGCTGCAGGTGCAGACAAGATAAAAAACGCGCTGATTCGCAACCTGAGTGATGAGCTGGTAGTCGAACTTACTGACTATCTCAACAAGCACTGGGCGGAGGAGACAGTACCCGAGGAGTGGAAGCATTCGGAGGTAGTGATGATTCCAAAACCGGGCAAAAAACTGCAAGTAGAAAATCTTAGACCAATCTCTCTCACATCATGCTTAGGCAAGCTGTACGAGCGGGTGGTTACAATGAGGCTACAAAATTATATGGAGGACAATGAGCTGTACCCCCCCCCCCCCTGCATGTTTGGATTCCGCGCTAAATTATCGACGCAAGACGTGCTCCTCCAGCTCAAGGAGGAGGTGCTCAGCAACGTCCCACGAAACAGCGAACACGTCATCATGGCACTGGACATTAAAGGAGCCTTCGACAATGTCAGCCACGAAGCCATACTCACAGGACTGGATAGCCTGAACTGTGGCAGAAGGATTCATGGCTACGTCAAGGCCTTCCTCTCTAACCGGACAGCAACAATCGGCCTGGGAGCAGTCAGATCAGAGAAGTTTCGCACCCCAAACAAGGGAACTCCTCAAGGGTCGGTCATCTCCCCCATCCTCTTCAACGTCGCAATGATCGGGCTAGCAAGACAACTCGAACAACTTGAAGGCATACGGCACGCCATTTACGCTGACGACATCACGGTATGGGTGAACCGGGGATCGCTCAGCGAAAAAGAAGAGTGCCTGCAAAAAGCGGCCACCTGCGTAGAAACCTACGTTAGGGCCAGGGGCCTCACCTGCTCGACGGAGAAGTCCGAGCTCCTAAGGGTGTGGCGAGGCAAACAAAACCGAACGGTCCCTACAAGCGATGAGCTCAGCCTCAACGTCTACCTCGCGGGACAACGCATTCCGGAGAAGACCACCATTCGGATCCTGGGGATGTGGCTTCAATCCAATCAACGGTGCAATCATACTCTGACACTGCTGAAGACTGCCACCATGCAGGTAGCCCGTATGATCAACAGAGTATCTAGCAAGAGACACGGTATGAAGGAGAGCGACACACTTAGGCTAGTCACGAGCCTCGTGGTTAGCAGAGTGGTGTATAGCCTTCCCTACCACAAATGCATCAAGCAAGAAGAAGAACAAGCGGACGCTATACTGCGAAAGGCGTACAAAACTGCGCTTCACCTGCCGCAGCGCACATCAACCGAGAAACTGCTGGCCCTGGGACTGCACAATACCTTCAGTGAACTAAGAGAAGCACTACTATGCTCTCAGGCACGTAGGTTGATGCAGACCCCCACGGGAAGGGTGCTCCTGCGAAGATATGGCGGCGGCAACATGATCCAAGAGATCGAACGTACCGAGGCCATTCCGGACAAGTATCGCAGTACACTGCGCGTCGCACCGATACCCAAGAATATGGACCGGAACCTGCACAAGGCGCGTAGAGAGGCAAGGGCGGAGTACGTGCAGAGAACCTTGGCGAACAAGGACAACACAAGGTATACGGACGCGGCAACGTTCGTCAAAGACGGAAGACACAACAGCAGAGCAGTGGCGTCGGTGGTTAATTCGGACCTCAAGGAGATCACCAGCGCATCACTACAGGACTGCACGGTAGTCGAGGCCGAAGAGGCAGCTGTGGCTCTGGCAGCACTGGAGGGCTATCGATCTGGCAGGTCCCTAACAATAATAACAGACTCTCAAGCAGCATGCCGTAATTATACAAACGGCAGAATTGGGCGCAAAGCACGCCATATACTCTGCTCATGCGACCCGGGAAACAAAGTTCACCATACCATAATCTGGGTACCAGGGCACACTGGCATAACAGGGAACCAAGAGGCGGATAGGATAGCTCGAGGGCATACCAACCGGGCGTCCGACACATCCAGCCTTGAGGAACCCGAGTCAGTACCCATGGGCTACACAGATATACTAAATTATTATAAAGGGGTCAGACTGAAGTACCCACCCCCGGATAAGGATCTAAGCAGAGAGGATGCTGTTGCATGGCGACAACTGCAGACGGGTACTTTCCCGAATTTAAACCTTCTGAATAAAATTTTCCCTACACAATATGAGGCTAAGTGCCCATGGTGTGGAGAGAAACCAGATCTGTACCACATATCATGGGCCTGTAAGAATATTGAGTCCCCAACTATCTATAAAATTAAAAACCCGAGTGCGGAACAGTGGGAGAGTATGCTTTCCAGCGTAAGCTTGAACGGCCAAAAGCGCCTAGTAGAGCGAGCTCGCGGGTTGGCCATACTCAGTGGAGCCTTGGACTAGGGCACCAGCCCTGTGATTGCAGACAGAAGAATCCATCAGAAGATGGAAGACGCCGTCTGAAGCCGCGAAGATCTTTTCTAGAGCCCAATAAATGTTTTCCGATCCGATCCCGAAATTGTGTCTGAATATACGTTTGCTTTCCACGTATGTCCGTCCCGCTTCTCGCTCTATAGGCACTTTCGAGGCAAATGGGCTGAACGGCAACGCAATTTTCTCCAAATTTTGCAAAATTTATCACAGAGCGAGGTCAGTCACGGTATTCATCCAAAGTGGAAGTACGTCGAGCACCGGCGGGTTTCGATTCGCCACGTGTCACGTGAGTCCTAAGCTAATTGGCCTTAACGTAATCAGTTACATCACCTAATGTTATTTTGTGAGTTATTTTATCAGCGTCCTTAGCGCATTCACTGACGATAGCCACCCATACTTGCATTGCAGGAAACGCGAGGTTACTGTCTTATTGCGCTGTTTCATTAAAATATTGGGCTATTCTTGTTTGAGGTGTATAGCCTACTACAGCGTAGTTCGACGAAACACAGACCTGAGTGGCTGTTACATACGATGGATGTGATTTCACAGGAACCGAACGAAAGGTGCCCTAATCAAATCAATGCCAGTATAAAGCAGGCATTGTTTTTACTCGATAATATTTCTGTGTTATCATAGAGCTTTCGTGGCCGGCCTGTCCTCGTGATAACTTCGGTTGACCGCTGCTCGGGCTATTATCGCAGCCAACAACAACAAAAAAAGGAATTGCAATAGCTCTGTCTAAAACATCGGTCCAGTATCCACGGTCTTGCTTCCTGTCCATGGATGAATAAAAAAGCGATGCATGAATACACTTGTGTAAATGAAATTCGCGCCCGCAGGTCGTAGCGATGACAACCCGTACGGCCATGCGAAGTAGCCGTGTCCAACAACATCCGAAGATATCTTCAAAGTCAGTGGCTGCCAGTTGTGAGATCGTGACCACGCCTATTATACTTAAAAGAAATGAGCAGAGCTAAAATAAGGAGGTTGAGTTGACACGGCATGGTAGCTACATTTTTTTCAAATATTAAGAGCTGTAACAGCAGCTCAATGCACTTACTCTACGAAACCAAACACCAGAAATTAAAAATAACAAGCACGATATTTTTCCTGTAGACAGGGAACATTGAAATGAAATGCTCTCTTCAGACTATACCACAAAAGGTAAATAAATAACTGAAACTAAGCTAGACCAAGCGAGGGAGAGGAAGGTTCTTATGAAGATAAATCCCTATTATTCGTATGTAGGTGGTAGGTAATAAACGAAATAATCTGGCTCTCCATACGCACACACTATAAGAAATCCAAGAAAACCAGCCTTTCTAGCGTCCCATTGAGGGGAGAAGAAGAGAATAAACGTGTTGTATCTTCTATAGAGTACATATGAACAGAGAGGTTAAATGTTGCCTCGCGACGAGACATAAAAAAAAAGAAACGCGAAGACCACAAGGAAAAGCGCCTCCCGTTGTACCAGGCACCTATGATTAAAACCCCTCCCAGTCTTCGACAAGGAGGTGTTTCTCTCTTATATATATGCATGTATTTTTTTATATCCTCACATCGTTTCATGAACGCAACCAAGAGCGAACGTCGTTGTTATTCAACAACGGAGACACGTCAGCAGTAAAGTTCCCGAGAACGCATACCCATGCGCGCAGGAGCGCCGCGTGTTATATAAAGAAAGAATCGAGCAGCAAAAATATTCGCGCCCGTTGACGTGCCTTAGGTATGTATAACGCACATCCGGGGCTTCGTTCGACAGGCAGCACCGTTATCGCGCGAGACCAAAGGTTGTATAAGAATGAAAGGACCCACCACATCGCGATGTCCTGTCGTCAACACAATGAAGTCGCGGCGAAAACAAGAAGAAAGACGTTTCCCAAAAGGAAAAAGAAAGGAGGAAAAGGAAAAAGACACGGGGGGGGGGGGGGAAACTGTGTCTGTCGGCTTGATTGACGTTTCAAAAGGCAGAGGTTGCAGGCACCGAAACGACATCTACGGTGACATCAAGTTTCCTTCGGTGTAATTTTTATTTTCCTCTTTTGTCTTTCCGCGCCAATTATTGATTCTGTCACCTTGCTGCTTCCTCTCCGATATTTCATAATTCTTTGAGACGACAACCACCGGGGAGCATTGTCAGGAAAAAGCGCGAAGGAAGCACGTGGTTCCGAGGTGAAAAAAAAAGAAAGACGCACACACTGGCACGATAGGGGCGAAAAAGCTAAGAAAATGGTACAGAGATGAACACTATAGATATGGCACGATATTGTGTTGTTCCTATTCGCATGTGTGAGGTTCCTCGGTGGTTAGATAACTTTTTTTTTTTTGCTTCTTCACTTTCTGTCGAGCAACATTGTCGTGAAGACGAAGATCTTTCAGTAACACGATTGAATTTGGTGAAGCGAGATGATATGAGCGTGCGCATACTTAAAAACCTCAATTATGGGTTTTACGTGCCAAAACCACTTTCTGATTATGAGGCACGCCGTAGTGGAGGACTCCGGAAATTTCGACCACCTGAGGTTCTTTAACGTGCACCTAAATCTAAGTACACGGGTGTTTTCGGCTCCATCGAAATGCGGCCACCCGCCGTGGTTGCTCAGTCGCTATGGTGTTGGGCTGCTGAGCACAAGGTCGCGGGATCGGATCCCGGCCACGGCAGCCGCATTTCGATGGGGGCGAAATGCGAAAACACCCGTGTACTTAGATTTAGGTGCACGTTAAAGAACCCCAGGTGGTCGAAATTTCCGGAGTCCCCCACTACGGCGTGCCTCATAATCAGAAAGTGGTTTTGGCACGTAAAACCACATAATTTAATTTAATTTTTAAATGCGGCCGCCGAGGCCGGGATTAGATCCCGCGACCTCGTGCTCAGCAGCTCAACACCATAGCCACTGAGCAACCACGGCGGGTGTGCGCATACTTGATGTCTCAAAATGCCATTAAAGATGCGCTTTAATTAAATATGACGATCAAGTTAAAAGAACAAAAGAGAAAAAAATTCGCATTTCTGGCCGAAAGGTGATGCACCGATCGCAATAGCAAATTACTGGATAGCTGTACGAAGTGAGGATGGTAGTTTTATCGGCCGCATAAGCTTGTAAACATTTGCTTACTAACTAAATTAGCAATGATAGGATATGTAAGCTTTACTCAACGAGGACGTAGAAAGAAACAGACACACAGAGACAGCGCTGTCTTTGTGCGTCTGCTCCTTTCCATGTCCTTGTTCAGTCGTGCTTACCCATTCTATCATTCAAGCGAACTAACCCGAGAACGTGTTCGAACTAAATTAACCAGCACGGCGTCACGCGCTAACACATAAACATGAACACATCTCGCTCGATGAGCGCGGAAACTCGCTGTGAAAATTCTGGAGCGTGGAATCGCGGCAGCAGCAAGTGAATTGACCTTCATGCATCTCTCGCTTCAACACGAACGAAGCGTCGAAAGCACAGCGCATACAAAGCTACTGGCACCACGCGTACTTTGCAAAGATCGCAGAACGCTTTGAAGATGAGGCCTGCGCGGGTGCACATTTTAGCCACGTCGCAGATTGCTTTCAAGACACATGAACCAGCGGCCACGCGTCGCTGCGGTGTCAGCCAAAGCGTCTGCTACCGCGTCCGCGATTCGCGTGGCCAACGCCGTAGTAGACGCCGCGGTTGTCTCCACTCTGTGCGGAGTGGTGGCGAGGAGAACATCGAGGCACTGCAGCAGCAGCCGCCGCAGAAGAACGCCCTTCCTCCCTCTCCGGACGCCTCTGCCTCGCGCGCCACAGGAGAGGGCACGATCCAGGCCGCGTTCCTCGCTCGCGCATGCGCGATTGAACCGTGTTCGCTGGCTCACTCTCGCATGCTTTCACTCATACGGAACCCAACGGCGATGGCGACGGCAGAAATGCGCCTGGAGTGCCCATATATAATTGCTGGCGCAATAATATGTGAAGTCGAGCAAGGTCGGTAGATTATTCGTCGAGAAGTGTATTACCGTTTTCCTGTGCGCCGACACGTGATTTGTTGCGTAGAAAATTGCAACCAAAGCTCCTGCTACGGTTCCTCAATTTGCAATCAAACGCGCCAAAAGAAAAAAAAAGTCGACGTAATCAATTCCTGCGTGACGTCCTACGTAAATTAGCCAGTGCTGACGTCGCACGTGACGCCTGTATAACGTATAACGTATAACGTAGTTGAATATAATTGGCGTCGTCCCGATTTCTTTTTATGCCATTTTTCTCGCTTACAGAAACTCTGTTCTGGCAACGAATTGTAAAATCCTTACTACAGAAGCCTGATCTCTCAATCTAGCTTGACTTAGTATTGTCACGTTCTAGTGACGTCGAAGAACACAGTGCAGCAAAACTGTGTATCGCTGAACTAACCTTTTTATTGGGCGAACCCGTGCCCACAAAACTGGCTACACTCGAAGCACAAGAGAGAGCTTTATTCTAGGGGACGCAAGCGGCTTGCGTACGCAAGAGCTAGGGGCGACGTTACTGCGCATGCGCAGACCCAGACATGGAGGTCTGCGCATGCGCAGTACCGTCGCCCCTAGCTCTTGCGTGCGCAAGCCGCTTGCATCCCCTAGAATAAAGCTCTCTAATGATAGCGGCGAGCACAGTCGTGGATCGTCCAAATCTGATCTGCGAGTGACGCGAGCAGTCAAAGGTCTGCTACAACATAAACCTGCTACAAACATAAACCGGTTATTCTTGCTTCAAAAAAAGGCAATACGTAGTATCTGTAACGCTCCAGCAGACGCTCACACTGCACCTCTATTCAAACAGTTGAATTTACTCACACTGCATTCTCTGTCGCAGTTGAGGCTGTTACTAGCCTATCGTAAAGAAGCAAAACAAAGCCAGCCATACATCACATCGTTAGCACAGCTAACTAGAAACAGAACAGAATACAGTACACGGTCACCTGAACACTGGTATGTGCCGCACCCTCGCACTAACTATTCTCTTCAAATGTTGTACCACCGCTTACCACGCCGATTAAACACGCTTAAATGTAATAACATAGATGTCACCTCCTGTCCTGTATCGCATTTATATGAGCATTTCAGTGACATTTTGAAGACGATTTAATGGGTTGTTTGTGACTATTTTCTGAAGTAGACTGTCGTCAGATATCTCAATTTGATATTAGCCTCTGTCAAATCATGTCTTATTCTTTCCTAAAATGATTACCTTGTTCTATTGCTGCTTCTTTTGTACAATACTGTACACTGTGGATTTCGCGTAGTTTTTATGATTTGTAACGTTTTTCTTTTTTTTTTCTTTTCTCCATTGCACTTCTGTTTGCTGGCATACTGTCTAAGCCAAGTTGTCATTGTGTTTTTTTTTTTTTCGCTTATGTATTGTTTTGTCGGCTCTAAATCAGTGCCTGTGCCTTCTGCTGCTGCCCTCAGACCGGGTTTAAGGCCCGTCAATTTGCTGCGAGCAACTTTTTCCTTAAATCCCCCATAAATTGTACGTTCATGGAAATAAGGGCATTTGTATAAGGTTTCAGCGTAATGGCTCGGGCCCTCGTGTCGTGTCTTGCAGAAGGTACTACGCAGGTGGTACATTAAGCCTATGTAACAGCGAAAATGGTCGCTACTCCTTCAGGGGGTGTGGTATACCAGAAGAGACGCAGGAAAGAGAGGCGGCTGGTAACGTCACGCTGAAGATCGTGCATCAGCTGCCCACCACGTCATAAATGTTGCCAGTGCTTACTCCGCCGTATAGTTAAAAGGCCAACCGGAACGAAATCTGACGTGGGTTAAGTGGGTAATAAATTAGCGGTATATGTTACTCAAGCTATCTGGGATGAAGGGTCACTGAAACTTAAATTACCAGCAAACCTTTCACGAAGTGACGCAACTCTGCTGTCGGCTGTGGGTAGCAGTAGTATTCACTAACTGCTACAGCTATCGTATTGGAATGACAGACTCACCAATGTGCGTTATAAGTGCATGCGCGAAGAGGCCATCAGTAATCTTCTGGGTCCCTGTTCTCGCTTTCACAACCGACGTCAGACTCTCCAGTGTGCCTTGAATAGACTGGACGACAGGCTATTTACAGAAGCCAAGATCTTGGGAGCCTGGCCTCACAGTTCATTAGCCCAGAAAGCAGTTCGAGCGCTTCTTCACTACTGAAGGCAACAGACTTGAGCACCCGACTACCTAACTTAGTGCATGTGAAAGTGCGGTATAGACTCGTTTTTACTCTCTCTCTCTCTCTCTCTTTCACTCCCCATTGCCCTCCCCACATATAGGGTAGTATACTGGACTCATACCCCTGACACACGGGCAAAACTAAAGTCCTTTCCTGTAAACCCCTTTTGCTACTCTGAAAGACCCTTTGCAGAAAGGAGTTGCGCCGATGACACACGGCACCGCACTGAACTTCTTTAGGCAGTTCCTCAGATGAACGCCGCAAGAAAAATAGCGCTGGCTGTTAAAACCACAAGAGAGAAACCATTTTTAAAAAGCTGCGTATTTAATTACACTGCTACTGTAGAACCTAAAAATATATATTTTTTCATTGTTGGTGGCTGATAATGCTTATAGTCGTTTATTTTATTCGCGTTTTCGCGTTGTTAGCAGCCGTTTAACTTGGTCTAGCAACTATGTGCAGCCGGTGTTTTGCTGTGCGTGCTGCTTATTCTGGTGGTGCCCGCGTTTCTGTCGTCCTTTTTCACGTCTTTGTCGTCCCTTCTGTTGTGCGCGCAGGCGCAACGCGTTTTATTCAATATGTTATTCCAGCACCTGTGGTTTCTTCTGGGTATTTCTTGCGGGCGCTGATTGTGCAGTCTCCATCTCGCGACGTGAACACACCACATGCGCGCAGCAAACGACGACGACACTGCCGGAATTCAACATGGCGGCACTAGCGACGTTATGCGAGCGTTTGCGAGTATAGCTAGAGGAAATCTTCACTATTCGACAAATTGTATTACCGCTAACAATTAAAACATTTTCGCAAGGTAAAAAAAATACCTATGGGCACCGTAGTTGTGTGGCAGGTTTCCTTCTATTGACGAGTTCTGCACGCTGTGTGCGAGAGTAACTCCTTTTTCGCTCGAAAAGTAGTTGCGCGATCGCCTTTCCCGAAAAGGAACTTTGCCGTAAAGGAGATACTCCTTTGTCGTGTGTCACTGCACTTGAACGCCTTTCCAGTAGATGTCCCCTTACCTAAAGGACTTTAGAGTGCCCGTGTGTCAGGGGTATAAGCCTGGTTAACCTCCCTGCCTTTCCTTCCCTTCTCTCTCTCTCTCTCTCTGGGTCAAAGTTTACGCGGCTGGTAATTGTCCACACTCTTATTATTAGCAGTCTTTCCATAGCAACTAAGCAGACGACAATTTCACCTGGTGGTTATCGGATTTGGCATTTGAGCACGTCGCCTCCGACATTTTTTTTTTTAAATCTAGGTAGCCGTGGTAGCCGTAGGTAGCCGCGGTCATTTCCTCATTTTGTAGGTCATGTCGCAGAGCGACTGGGTTTGAGTCTTGCGCCACTTCCAACGAGCGGTAGCGGCGATGTTTTATCAATTTCGCTAGCGAAAATCGTGCTACTTTAGCGAGCCTTTCCTGATGCGTACAGACACATTTCCAACGTAAAATTTTTGCGCTCAGGTTGTCCTCTATGCACACTATTTCAAACTATAGGCACTTCACGTGGCCCCAACTTTCATTGCAACTGGCATTTGACATTTTGTCAGCAAAGAAGGACCTTAGATTGCGTTACAAGGAAACCAAAGTTACAACCATGGAGTGTTTTCGAGAAGGGTTCTTGAGCCAAAAACTGCCCCGAATACCAGGTAAGGTGTAATCACTGGTGTCACACTGACGTACTGGCGCTGAGATTTGTGCTCAAATATCAGGGAAGAGAATTTGTGCCTTCAGGTTCTGCAGTGTAACGAACTTGCCCTTTATTTGCCAAAACAACCCACCCTGGTAATTTGGTGTTTATGGCGTCGCGCTGCTGAGTTCAAGGTCGAAGGTTCCGAGCCCTGAAGCGGCAGCCTCATTTTGTTAGGGATCAAATGGAAAAGTTGTCGTTCAGTTAGGTTTAGAGCAAGTCAAAGAAAAAAACCTGTGGTCAAAATTTATTCGGAGTTCCCCATTGCAGCGTGCCTCATAAAGATATCGTGGTTTTGGCTACTAAAAGGAAATAAAATCTGCTGAAAATTAATTTGCCAAATTGAACGATAAGCAGAGTTATAAAAATGTATGCAGATCCAGCGTACATGTTGGGATAACGGAAATAAACGCACCTTTCCGGACTTCTCTGAACAGTCCATATACATATATATTACACCCTAGATGACGTGTCTGTAAACAAGGCAGACTGATCGTCAGTAAATGGGTAGGAAATCCGTGATTTGTAATATTCAGTCTTGTTCGGGGGTGTAACAGCTGTAGACGTCACAGTGTCGTTGTTGGCGTCGTGAAATTATGATGGCAAGAATACCAGAATCAAAGCTGGCTTTAACAAAACAGCTATATACTACACATCACACGTGTCACAAATGTTTAACTTTATTTTATGCACTTACGTGATTTCTTCCATATGAAGGTTTTCTCTCATACCTGCCCCACGTACGTATACGTCACGAAATTGGTAATCGACGCACAAATATAACTAAATTTTCTTGCTCTGAAAAATAACAATCGATGATCATAAAATGAAAGTTACTTTGCGTATACTCCCCAGACAGACAGACAAAATGCTTCTTTGCACGTTTTTTTTTTTGCCACCAATGTGTACATTTTGTTTTTCACGTGTGTGTTTTACCGGCCCTAAATTTAAGGCCAGCTAGTAGAAGTTCGTTGGGCTGCACCGGTGAAAGCTGCGTAGAGGTCCTAAACGTAGAGGTCCATAAACATGCGTATGAGTATGGCGTCGGTTATGAGTCATCACCAAGGACAGGCACCTAGTGGACGCAGTTTCACCACGTGCACACTCACTGCCACACGGGATACGCCTGCGACGCCTGGCTGTCTGTGGGGTGCTGTTTACGCTGCACAGCAGCAGAGGCTTCGCCTGCTTGCTATCACTGTCATTGCTATCCCGGATGGTGCACATTTATGGACTCGTATTTGCGAATGTGCTACAGAGCGCCTTCCGCTTCTTACAACACAGGTTTCACTTTCGTGTTATGGCCAAATTCTTTGAAAGGCGAATGAACCAATTTTTTTTTATGTAAGCAAGTAGTTAACCTAACTTAACAACCTTTGTTCTCTTCAAGTGGAAATGGCATGTATCTTTTGAGAGCTTCTATGCTTATATAATGTCATACTGCCTGCTACAGCCTTTGACAAAGGGTAGCCCAGCGTAAGCAAATAAACAACACGTACCTACTGCCACTAATAACCACACAAACGACACTTTGGCTAAACTGGCGGTATTTCCATCCGACTGCCTTTTCCCCGAAATGTGACGCGCGGGAAAGCGGCGCCCACGTGCAATGCAAGCTCAAGACCTGAAATAAACAGTAGATAAACGAAGACAACAGTTGGTAGGTTTTAATTACACGTTCTCTTTATTTTATGTACATATGCCAACACAAAGCCGTTAGCAAAAGTAGGACAAAAAAAAAACACTTTTGCAAAGTATATTTCTTGCAACATATATTTTTTCTCCATATTTTTGACACATTCTTTCGCTTACTGCCAACAGGTAAGTAGAAATCTATGAACGAGAGTCACATCGAGGATGTCGTAAAATGACAGTTTGATGCACTCGTCACGTGACAATATGTTCTTTCGGAACAACACAAAAATTGAAACAGGTACGGCAATTGTCCATTTCTACTTCGCCCTCCAACATCTACGCAAAAGCAAAAAAAAAAAAAACGTCTGCAAAATGTGAAATATACACGTGTATTTTGACACTGAGACTAGATGAAGCATGTGAATGAGAAAAAAAAAACGAAAGCACTACAATACAACCACTAACAGAAAGAACGGTCTAACACAGCAGCTGCTTAAGCAGAATTGAAAAGCGGTACGGCGCATTCCTCGTACAGGGTAAAAAATTGGAACTCATAGGCCTTGAACATTTTATGCGCTCACCCCGTCACTTGAATATATCGAATGGGAAACAAATCACGACCTTTCAAAAACGCGATAGAGAAAACTCTTTCAAACTCGCCAACTGGACGCTAGATGTGCTGCTAGATTGCTCCTCAATCTAAATGCTGGAGCAAGGGGAAACATTTTTCTTTGAATCCTTTCTACGACGAATATCTTGAACTGATCCCGTCTACGCGTAGCAGGGTGTAAACTGAACAACATTTAAATGCAATACGGTAACAAGTGTGAATATTTTCACTGTCGTTTGAAATATCCAATGTCGACGCACTTAGAAAATTAGAAACTCGTGTCGATAGTTACCAATAGGCTGTAGCGACTGCAAAATTTTCCATTACCCAAAGAATGGAGAACGCTTTGGCATAATCACCAAATCGTCTTAATATACGCACCATTTCTCTCTCGTCGTTGCTGAATTTTGTACACGGCCTGTGATCCCAAGGTTGCATTTGTGTATGTTAAAGTGCGGTTTTGCGATGAAGTTGAATTGTCATTGCACCTTTCTGTGGGCTCGTATTCAAATTTGGAACACTATATTGCATAGAGATGTCAATGCAATGTTTCATTTTCCTGTGTAGTTTCACGCGACGCTTTTCAAAAAGCTACATGGTTGCTCACTGCTAGGTGCATAATTTCACTTACATTCAACCTTGCACGGCATCACAGATCTCTGATTCGTTGCAAGATATATCACGTAATTACTATGCCTGATACAGACATCCACTAGTGAATTATATTCATCCCAGGCGTTAAAGTTCAAATAGCCGTGCGTGTTTTAATTCTAATTCAGTGTACATTCCGATAGACGATCATGCATTTTCTAGAGGCCAAAACATTAGGCAGCTTCTTTTGGCCAAAGGAAGTCATCTGTTAAAAACTATGCCTGTATTGTCGCTGTCATTCTGGATACTACTTCGTTATTTGGCCAAATGGTGCAGTCCGCCAATGTGAAGAAATATTTGAGGGACCCCTCGCAAGCTTAACAGATTATTTTTAATAAATGTGGGGATGCGGGCAAAGACTGGGACAAATGGCCTAATACTTTCCAACGGTGAGAGCTTTGTAAAAACGCCTCGTCACTGCCTTTTAGCACAGAAGGCAGAGGCGCACATAGTAGGAAAATTTCTTTAAATGGCTACTAAAGGCTTCAGCGTAGCATTTTATTCAGTACAACATTGTATGCGGGGCACTAAGCGTGACATCAGAACGAGGATCAAGGTGTGAAATGCAGAAACAATAGAACAATTTGAGGATGTGGAAATCCTCTTTTTTTTTTCATTAGAGAGACAAATGTGTTTTAAGCCCATTACATTAAAACAAACAAAGAAATCTAAGCCGGAAAATGTCGCAGAGACGGAACTAGGGAGTCTAATACTACATGGACGAGCTGTGGGATGAACGGGTGTGCATGAAAAAAAAACACACACACACAGATGTAGGACATGTGTTTGCGCAATTTCCACACTTTGTATGTAAGCGAGGCTGCGTTAAACGCTGACGCATTACCGCGCACGATCACCCGTGCCAGTGGTCTAAATGCACGCAGCCGTTTACATACCACGCACATAAACACATGCACACACAGTTGACGGGCAATGCTTCGGCCCGCAACAAACTTTTTTTTTTCAACTCTTAACTTGGTACGCAGGGACTAAGGCACTTTCCCATTCATAGCGCCCCAGAGAGTCTTTCTTTGGTATATGTCAGCATGTTCAAAGTCTACGTCACCCTTGCGGTGTCGTGAACACGGCTTTGGAACAGAGCCCTCGGAGTACACGGGCCCCTCGCACTTCAAACTTGGGTGGTCCTTCGTCCTCTCATGAACAAATACGGGGTATAAGTCGCAAGCCGCCAGAACGGAGTTGCTTAACGTTGCGCCCGCGAGCTGTCCTCAAGTCCAAACATGATGCCTCAGTGGGTAGAGCTTGCGGCAAGAGAGGCTCTTCGACGTTTCATCTAGGCGTCCTGATCAAGCAGGCTGCTGGATATGTTGCTTTTTTTTCTATACAAAAGTGTGCCGCACACTTTGTCGCGCAGGAATATCGTTAGGCCAACGTTAGACCAACGTTAGGCCAACGGCTACAAGGTCAATGCGTACCAGTGCCTCTACGACGGGACAGCCATAGTCCTACTGTGTCAGGGTCAGTCTACGTCTTCATGGAATGAGCTAGAAACCGATGGATAGGGACACCGTACACTGCTGTCTTCATCTGTGGAAAGTTGGTGTTTTGATATGACCACTGTGCAAACGACCCTCTAAATTTTCACATTTAGACCTCCCGATCGAGTTCAGGACTACATCGTTTTTGAAAGGTATTGCCTAGAAGCGCAGCTTAAGGCTCTCTGGCATGATTCAACTTCGCTTTGGGACAAAAGAGCAAGTATAAAAAGTTTTAGTCGGATGCTAATCGTTCCTTAATGGTGGTCAGTAACACTGGAGGGAGATCAACTACAGAGAGTGCTCACTGCCGTGAAGACCCAAAAAGTAGCACACGTGCAACAACGATCGTGAAACACAGCATGTTCACTTTTTCAAAAGCTTGGAATCGTGTGTTTCTAAATGTTTCTTAGAAGGCTTACGAGGTCTTCTCATAGAAGAGATCCTTGTCAGGAACCTTCCCTGTTTAGCCGAATACATCATCACTCTGTCAAGTGTAAATCAATGATCCCTGTATCGATTCCCTATGCCCGAAACCTCTACACTTCAGTCAACACCTACCCACCGCTCATGAACGCGGTCCATCACACTATTGACGGACCAATGGATTCAAAGTTTAAAATTTTCCTGGTCATGGACATGATCGAGAATACCGACAGCCAGTGACACCGCTACGCTTGCCTTCACTGTTACACGTGTGCATCGCGTCAGGGAAAGTCGCTTGTACGAAATTCGCATTTGACAATCAACTGGCGCACAGAGCATTACACAACCCCTATCATGCCTGCACGAGGACTTGAGGCGGAAAATATTGAATCTAAGCTGGACGCCGTGTACGCTCGACTACACAGAGTGTACTTGTACACAGTTCCTTCAACTCCGCCAACCATTAAAGGAGCTGTCACACCACACCTTACACAACGACAGTAGCAACTGCAAGCCTATGTAAATGGAAGGCGGTCGCGAGAATTTGCCTGAGCGCGAATCCCATTTTTCCCGAAGCGCACGAGTAACGCGCGTAAGATTATCTTTCCTAAAATGCGAAAGAAAAACCTTCTCGCGCGCTGGTCGCTGGCGTCACAGCATCTTCAAAACAAATTCAATGTTGCGGAGGGGGCCGCTACATCCCAACGCTGCGTCGTGGTTGTGTAGGCTTAGCGACGTCCTCGGGCAACATCGTCACCACCCCGTAAGCGCACACGGCGCGTTCCATTGTTCCACAGTGCAGGACAGCCTTCGAAGTTACATCCATCTTGGTGCACTCGCAAACATGGCGATTACCGCTGGTCTGTCTTCCGACCTCCATGGTTGCGCCCGAGGCGGTACTCGGCATGCAGCTGTAAGACTGTACAAATTTCTCCACCACATATGTGCAAGGGATGAAACTCAGGCGGTACCAATCGCGGCCAGAAGATGGCGCCACTCCTGGAGTGCGAGGAAGAGCGTCAGCTTTTTTTTACACAACGTTCTCTGTACACGTCGAAACGACAATGTCGCGTTGTCGAAAGGGGCAGCCATTTTGCACTTCACCGCTTCATGCAGGGCCAGGCGGAGGGCTTTTGTCGAGAATGTGTTCGTCAACGGGCATCGAATTCACCACTCCTGTAGTCCACGGAGGCACCTACGTATCATCTCGACTTTTCCGTCTATCCGTACGCATCGTTACCAGAATCGCCAGGGGGGGGGGGGGCGCTGTCATTCTTTGTGAACACAGCATCGTACCAAGGGGCGCGCACACTCTGACACCTCTTTTGTTAGACGCAGTTAGCAACACACCAAAGGTCTGGAACTCTTTCGGACTGGGTGTGACATCAATGTCAAGGGGCCATCGCTAACTTTTTTTTTTCACTAAGATTTGTTTCCAACGACGATATCCAGTTGAGGTTATCAGTCCCGCACTCCGGACTCACGGTCGCCGTGAGGCGCGTCAGCACTGCCGAATCATCTCACCGCGCGTTTCGGTCCACGTCATGTGAAACTACGAACCAGCACACACTAACGCGCCAACAACCTCAGTCCCGGACTGCCACGAACTCCGGAGTCGAGTCAGGGCAGTGGTTGCAACCGCGAGCGTCTGTCTGCTCGGTCTCGTACTCCGTTCACTCCACGTTGAGGGGGAGAGGGGGAGGGAGGGGCGAGCCAAACGTGCTGGCAGCTCGCTGTTGGCGGCTCTGTCCCGCAGCCTCCCGGACCACACGCAGTTGGCACGTCACCACGGTGGCGGGGCGGCCGTCACTCGGTTCGTTTCGCGATCAGTCCGTCCACCTCGCGACACGTCCTCCTCTGTCTCGGCGTTCACCACCACCTCGGTTGGGGCGGTATCATCGGGTGCGAGTATGTGGGCATCACGCTCCCTCCGAAGGACCCCATGCACGTGGCCACGGCCGCCGCTGCCGCCGAGCCCAGGTCGCCGGGGAACGACCCCGGCGGCGGCTGCAGCACGGACGAGGTTCCGTCCTTGAGCGATCCGGGCTGGCAGGGCTTTCCGTCCCGCACCAGGACGGGCACCGCAACCCGACGAGGCGACGGCAGCGGGTTGCCGGCGCCGGCCGACCCGTCCAGGCCCTTCTCCTGCCGGGCGCGCTTCGTCTTGTAGCGGTGGTTCTGGAACCATATCTTCACCTGCGTCGGCGTCAGCCGGATGATGGATGCCAGGTGCTCGCGTTCGGGAGCGGACAGATACCTGCGTGGCCGGCAGAAGGTGCGCGCGGACTTGTTAAGAACATTCTTGTACGGGGACATTGCACTGTATGTAGCGCTTAAAGGAGGACACGGAGAGGAACGCGAAAAAGACACACCGAACGCTAGTAAAGCCGGGGGGGGGGGGTACAGGGCCCAACGCACTAGAAAGTAGTTCACTTAAGGCAGAAAGCCGGGCTACTTTGGGGTTATTCTCATAAGGGGACATTGCACTAGCGCTCAAAAAAGGACACGGACAGGAACATAGCGTTCGGTGTGTCTTTTTCATGTTCCTATCCATGAACTTAGCCGCTAGTGCAATGTCCCCTTATATGAATAACCACCGACTAGACCAGCTTTCTTTCTTAGATACTTGTAAGAACACACGCGCGAGCTTTTTTTTTTTTTTGCCCTCGTGGACATGTCAATTCTAAGAGCACGATTGTAGCGCTGGTAGAAGGTGCGGGTAGCATAAATGGAATAGTTGTGTGAGAGGGCTATATGTAGGCTAACGCTTAGTATATGGCTCACGTCAGAAGAGTTGGTGAATTCTACAGGGGCATAACGGATTCGGGCTGCGGTGCTCATATACACCCAGCAAGAAAACGGATACCAACCGAAGCCTGTGAACCATGTGAACTCCCAGACGATCACCATACTCTATAACGTGAACCACACATACAGCTCTGGTTCGAAGATAACGCTATTTCTCGACCGTACTCTTTCGTCTTCTCCACGTACTCTAGCAGCAATTACGACTTTAGAAATGCTAAATAACCATGCAAGAGAAATATGTGTGTTTTAGGAAGCAATGGAAATGCCCGGCCATGCAGGCCCGGCGTTCTACTTTAGATGTATAGAGTGACGGTCTAAGCGTGACACACAAGAGGCAAACAAAAACAACCGATATCGAAACAACACTTACACATTCAGTTATTGGGCTCACATTGACATCGCTTTACCACAGACGACCTAGGTCACTTTGGTAGTACGCCGTGCGGATAAACTGAACGTTGCGTGCAGTGCACATTGACCAGTCTGAGAGTTTTCCAAAAACCAATACAAATGACCCCACTATTGGCGTCTTGTATCGCTTGGAAGACGAGTGGCGCATAGGTCCTTGTCGAGGACCTTCTCGGTAATTTGAAGCCCCAGCCCACATGTTATCTCATCAACCAGCCACGTCCGCCATATAGCAATGTACCTATTGCAGTGCATTCTGAGATCTCTCGTTATTCACCTCTCGTTCATCTTCGCTAAGACAAATCACCAGCACCGTCAACCAGCCCCTCTTCCACGATCCTTCGTATTTTCTTTTTTTTCCCCTTCGCTGCCTTAGTGGCTTGACGAGTTAGCGAGGGACATCACGCTCTCCAACAGTGCGGCAACGTCCACTTCGAAAAAATCCGACACTGAAATGATTAATTAGCGTTTTAATTCACTGATTGATTGACATCAAGCTCACCTCTGCTGCCGGAAACGCCTCTCGAGTTCGTACGTCTGTGCCTTGGAAAACAACACTCGACGTTTCCGTTTCTTTTGAGGTTGTTGCTGGGAGCCGGGTCCAGAGGACCCACCGTCGCGGTTCTGCGCGCCGCCCACCCCGAGGTCGTCGCCCTTGAGGTCGGAGCCGTCCTCGTCCTCGCTGTTTGAGTCGTCCACCGCGAGATCCACTGAGGGTTTCGATGACTCTGAGTCGTTGGGGCTCGCCGGTCCTGCACGATGGCGGCAGCGCCATAGTTTAGAAGAATGCAGACCTGACATTCGAGTGCATATGTACGCATATATACCAGTGCCTTAGAGAGGACTTTATGGAACAGAAAACGTGTAGCGAGGGCACAAAGGTTGCAAACCTCGCTTGTGTCATTTCGCAGATGAAATGGTTCTTTCTAGAGGCCCTGGATTGCATTTTTTAGACATGCTTCAATTGAAGTATAGACACAGCATCATATGAATATTTTGGTTTTATCCGGTGTTGCCGTTACACTCGCGGGATCAGTGAGTGAGTGAGTGAGTGAGTGAGTGAGTGAGTGAGTGAGTGAGTGAGTGAGTGAGTGAGTGAGTGAGTGAGTGAGTGAGTGAGTGAGTGAGTGAGTGAGTGAGTGAGTGAGTAGTGAGTGAGTGAGTGAGTGAGTGAGTGAGTGAGTGAGTGAGTGAGTGAGTGAGTGAGTGAGTGAGTGAGTGAGTGAGTGAGTGAGTGAGTGAGTGAGTGAGTGAGTGAGTGAGTGAGTGAGTGAGTGAGTGAGTGAGTGAGTGAGTGAGTGAGTGAGTGAGTGAGTGAGTGAGTGAGTGAGTGAGTGAGTGAGTGAGTGAGTGAGTGTATATAAAGCCGACATCTCAGTGACGTGAAATTCACCTTTACGGCATCGACGTCATATATTGCCTGCCACTTTGAACCGCACTGCATGGCCCGTGTAGTAAAAAAACTGGCTGTGGCTTAGCTAAGGTTAAGCCCAGGATGCGAAGCATACTAGCCTTTATTTTAACGCGACAGCGTTAAGGAGCTCGTGTCGCAGAAAAGCCGGTGTCGTCGGCGTCGGCTCAGGCGTGCGGCGCTTGCTCAGGCGTACATTTCCTTGTCGCGCCGAACGCTGCGTTGCTCGACGCTCACCGCGTCCGATGCGGGGCGCGTAGTCGCTGCGCCGTAGCAAAGCCACCTAGAAACAGTCTCTGTAACACGCCGCAACCTTCGCTTCTCATTCCAACGAGCAGCTCTGTCTCCAGGAGGCATCTCACCTCGTGAGTGTCTAGCAGAGGCAAGCACAGCTGCTTATATACCGCCGCGACGCCGCGAGTGACGGCGCGAGTTGGAGCCCCGTTTCTCCTCTGCCGTGGCGTCACGGTGTCACGTGGTCAGCCTTGAAGGCGACGCCGTGAGCGACGGCGCGAGTTGGAGCCCCGTTTCTTCTCTGTCTTGACGTCGCGGTGTCACGTGGTATTGAAGGCGACACCGCCGCGTCTGAGGAGCTGGGTTGAGCTCTAGTAATATGCTTCGCATAAAAATTGCTCGTGTAGTGAGACATCGCTCGTGTGCTAACGCCCAAGTACACGTTCAATAAACTGTGGAAGTCAGAATAAACTAGTCGCCTCCATCAACAGCGTATACATAGCCATGCTCCGCCATAGTGGTTTTGCGTGCCCCCCGGACAAGTGCTCTCTGTAGCTGCTGACAATTTCCACGACTGCGCACCCTCATAAAAGAAACAATAAAGATATCGTACAGCAAAGTTGCGAACTGACATAAGCAGTGTGCGCGTTAAAAGTGCAGCTGGCTTTTCTTAACGGAAGTGTGGCAGTCTGACAGATTCTTAGTGTTTATTTTTTTTTCTTTGTGGTGCGGCACGTGGAAGGGCGTACTTTTCCCACCACATACGTCCCCACTTTTGCACCACACTTCTCTCTTGTTTCATATTGTTTTGCATTTCTTTTTGTACTAATCCCTTCCTCTCATTTGCTTCATCTTTCAATGTCATAAATAACGCTTTCCCAACGAAAGGATAACAAACCGGCTCTTTAATAGTTAGCAAGTTAGTAGGAAGTAGTTATTTAGTTCACGACTCGATTTAGGACACGGCGCGTGACACACCAGGAAGATAGCTATCTTGAGCTTTGGAAATTCTTCGGAATTGTTGAAACCTCTTGTCAACTTGTTAACAGGGTGTTGTCGTTATACCACTATGTGGCCCGGTGAAAGTCTAAAAACGGTGGAGGAGCATGCGGCTTTCTTCAACTCAAAGATGTTAAGCATGGATGCGTAAATTTGTTAGTTTTGCTATACACATCCTGTATTGTATCCGCGTCAATCGAAGACGATTGGGGAATCGTGTTATCGACAAGGTCGCCTCGACTGTACTCACCCAGGAGGGGTCTCATCGATCCCGGGGACACGGAGGAGGGCGCCACCAGCGGCGTGCTCCCGGTGGGTAACGCTGGCGACTCCTGGTGGGGCGAGGCCGCGAGCGCGGGGGGTTCGCCCAACTCCCCGGCCTCCGAGAGGAGTGGCGATGGGTCTGAACCCATGGGAAGCTGACCCTGCAATGCGTCCATGCCTCCGCCGCCCATCGAGCCCAGTGCTGCGCCCGTGGTAAAAAGGAAACGAAAATTACAGGGTGAGTACATAAAAAAACGGAGGCTGCATTAAACAATTACGTTTCGGTGACAAGGAAACGGACAGCTGCTGCAGTAAGAGGAGAATTAGCTACCCAATTCGCATATGTCTTTTCCTCGTTCATTGCTACGGTCAGAAGCACCGAATTTGAGCTTTGCGGCTGTAAAGAAAAGACGCTATAACGCGCCTTATATGTTACCGTTCACCTTTCATTGAACAAAGAAACGCGCTTCTGAGTGAGAACCTCCTTCGTAATCTATAAATTAGCATGAGCGCTTGCTTCTTTAAGAGTAAAAGAGTGGAAATAAAAATTATTTTGATAAAAGGTATGGCTTAACTGGCTTCTCTGCCCTCTCTAAAATGGCAACAAAAAGTTCAGGGAGGGAGGGGGGAAGCGTGTAGAGATTGGGTCCGGCTGCACCGCAGTCCTCAAACAAAAGGGTTATTTGCGGCTCGAAAAGAGAAAGGCTCTTGAAAAAAAAAACAAATAAAAGACACGAGAAGAAGCCATCTCCTCTGAAACAATAGCCGGAGATTGCGGCTGTTTCTTTTTCGTCACGTGACAGGGCCAGCGTACGACAATAAATTGATAAGTGCACGTATATCGCCATCGTCGTTTCGCTTGAAGCGACTAACCTGCACAATCGAATTAATGACGTTGTAGTAGTGAGTGCGCTGACCACCATCAGAAAAAAAAAGATCGAACTTCCTTAGGTTGGTTAACCGAACGGCTACCCAAAGTTTATCCTAACCTTACCCAACTTCATACTAAAGAGGTGTGGTTAACAGAACGGTTACCTAATTGTTAGTTCAACCTAAACGAACGCAGTGTTTAACCATTGGGTTTTAGCTCAACACAATAGTTAGGTGAACCTAACTTATATAGCTGAACGTAAAAGCTTAACTTAGCACGACACCTCAGGCACTTTTGCAATGACCGGCGTCATATGTGAAGTGTAACATGATACATTGCACTTCTATAAATCCGTATGTACTATTTCAACCTATGCATTGCGTGTGACAAAATCACACTTTGAAAAGGAAGTTAATCTTAGGGACGCCGCTTTGTGGACGCTCAATGTTACTTGTAAAAGGATCGGCACATGAACGTTGGCTGAGGCCGCCGTGCCATATCACACCTAGGGTCCCCTAGGCTGGGGAATTACACAACAGGCTTGCGATTGTAAGCTTATGCAAGTCACGCGATGTAAGGGGTGACGTAAGTCGTATACTGATAACGTAAGACATCCTTATACTGTCGTCATATCGGGCGTTTTTCTCGCGCGCTTTTCTTTTTTTCTGACGCCCGACCCTTCGTCCCGACCATCGCGACACATATTTTCACGTTTTTTCTTCCATCCTATCTTTTCTTTTTTTTTTCTCTCAATTGATACTCCCATTCGTTGCTTTGATTGAAGACGTCATGGCACTGAGTCCATCCACGCGCGCGACCTTCTTCTGATATCGTCTGCTACGCGGCGACACGGGAACAGACGACTTGGGGTTGCAAAATAATTGATGCTCTCCTTCCAGTACGAACAAACGCCGTCTTCGGGCACGTTCGGGTGTAGTACGACGTACAAGGCGAGCGGTAGGAGGCGATTTCCAAGAAAAGGACAATGCGATATCAGATGATAGACCCATCGGGTCCTGTTGCTCTTATCGTGTATAGCTTCGAGCAAAAAAAAAAAAAGAACCGCAGTGTGTGGCTGGTATTGCGTTAGGTCTTGCAGTCGTTCGAAGGTTACTAAAGGAGGTGACCTTACCTCGACAAATCCCGAACCTCGTCATACTTTAAAAATGACATTGTGCGTGTGCCTGTATTGTACCTCTACAGTGTTTGTCATATTTATGACGCACAATTTTATAATGCCTTTTGTTGCCATTGGAATGTGTGATTCATGTTCACGTTAATCATGTGAAAAGGAATGGCTGGCGAACTCTTATTTCTGCCATTATCTCCTTATTTACTCATGTCAATGAAAACAAATAAAATTTGAACTTGTCACCTTCATTTGTGACACCACGGATGGCACATCTATACTAAAAAAGAAAAAAGAACATTCAAATTGTATTTAGTTATAATTGATTTCGTGTGCTGATCATAAGTACAATCGACAGTCAGAATTATTCACGACTGAACCTTCGCGACAGTGTAAAAAACATTGCTCTGTGTTTCGAGTTGTGTGTCTCATGCTTGCTTGAGAATTCTAAGGAATCGAATTCGGCACATCAGCAGTAATACACATTAGGCTTCCGTGGAGCTGCATAAAAATTGCGCAGGTTCAACTCACGTATTCCGAGCTTTCTCGAATCGCCTGAGTTAACCGCTATACTCAAGGAATCTCATGAGACGTGAATTTCCATTTTTATTTCCAGTACACGTAAGCGTTTTACACAAAGCTTTTCACACAAAGTGCTTAAACGCAAAAAGAAAAAAAAAGAAGATCGCAAACCTCTGATGATTGAGATTCAGAGTTAGAATTTAACATCCAGTGCTACAAAGTGTGCTGCGAGGAAAGGCGAAGGGGGGGGGGGAGGAGAGAGAGGTTTGCGGTTTAATTTTGCCCACAGAAACATTTCTATCGTGCTATCAGTGCACATTCACGAGAAATTTTTTTTTTCGCATTCGGCCGCCGTCACAATGCGGCCACTGCAGCTTGCTATAGAACCTGCAACCTCGTACTCAGTAGCACAGCAGCATCGTGTTCACTGAGCCACTCAGTCGGGTGGTCACGTGGTGTGTGACGAGAATGCACTGATAACTGCCGGGGCGAATGCTACGATTTTCAAGTCGTCGCAAGGAAGTATTGCGAGACGAGGTGTATATGGGACACAGATAATTATTAACCATCCCAATGCGCGTCCAACGCTTGTTTGAACATCTCTGATTATGGCACGGGATCAGTCAGTCCCCCTCACCCGTTGCCACGAGTGTCGCAAACCGCGGGAGAAACTCTGCGAGAGCACGTATTGCGCTCTGGTGTGAAAGATCCTCCCACCAGGTTCCCGCCTCTGATGACGCAGACTACGGGATAGCTACCTTTTGCTATTTGTCTACTGCCCACGGTATCACTTAGCTAAGCAACAAACGGGTAGACAGAAAACTTGGGAGAGGGGGGCGGGGAGAATGTAAGGAAAGCTTCCCTTAAAATTATGGCTCCTACACTATACCTTGGAGAATAATGTATCGCAAAAGAATTGCCAGGAACAAATTTGCCGCAGATGCGGGCCGAAGGCGTCAATGCGAATTTTTGATCGACTGAGTGATTGATTGATTGATCAGGTGCAACATTCCAAAACGACACCCGTGCAAATCACGCATGCGCACGTCGTCTCCTCTCTTCTCATTCCCCGTTCGAAACAATGAAATTATTCATCTGCATAATCACATTGCATCCGTGTCAACACTGCTTGGCGTTACAGGTGACGATTCCGGAGCTTTTCGAATCTCCTGGATTAATGGCAGTATTGTGTTTTTTCGCTCCATTGTGCCCACTACGATCTCTCTAAATGTATCGTGGGAAGTCGAATAATTTTTATTCAACATCTTAAACATGTTGTGGTGCACGGGAAAAAATAGAAGCATTCGCGGATTTACATCAGCTGGACAACGGCAACTCATAGGAGTAGATGGCTAAAATGCGTTTCCATCTTTCTCAAGCTTCAGGCGCACTGCGTCGGCGTTTATATTTCGCACACCGCTACGCTCCTGTTGCATGTTGTATGACTACTAGAACTTGCTCAGGAACGTCGACTTGCTTAAGAACAAGTTAGTTGTTAGCGAGAAGCTAGAAAATTGAAGTGACAAAAAAATTCACGCAGAAACTCCTCTGGGATTTATCTAATTATGCGTAAGGATTGTGCCACTTGCTCATCTCCACACAGCCCAGTGTCGTTACCGATGTTACGAAACTTGATTGGACCAGCATCAACACGAAGAGTTTATGCAGGTTGTTATCAATTTTATCGGTCGTTATCAACCTTATCGAACATTATCCGACCCTTATCAACTCTTATTGGTCCCTATCAACCTGGATGTCCTGCGAATCTGTTGCAAGACCATCGGTACAATTGCTGATGAGGTATGCATTGCATTATTCACTGTTCGGATGCTTGTTTTGAGTTCTATTGAAAGGTGCGCTTCTTCTGCGTGTTGTGTGGGTGATTTTAATGAATGTATGCACTATTCACTTCCATTATCGGAGCGCCTGCAGCCTTTGCCTTATGTTGGCATGAGACATTCCAATTTCTGCTTGGCTACGGGGGTATGAGCCATCGCTTATGTGGGTATGAGCCATTGTTTAAGGGAATATGAGCCATTCTTACGAGACGGACGGACAAATTTCTGGTAGGGCAGGCATAGAAATGCTTACGCATTTGAAATGGTCGAGGAAGGGATGTCTCAGACTCGAGCGCCAATGTTCAACTCCGTTGAGCGCAACTTTGTCGCAAAATCTGACTTTAGCACCTTCTTCTGTGCGTGTTGAATGCATCCCCGTTGAGTGTATCTTAACGGATGAAAATCTGAAATGACCGAAACGTTTGGACAAGGGGATTTGTGTTTGTCAGTGACATGCTTTAAGCGTCAATCACGCTGCAGCAGCTCACATCACCCAAACTGGCTTTGGTTCAGAAGTTCTAAACGTAATAATCGGGTATTATACGAGTATTCAGGTTAACAGACGGACGCTTGGCACAAAGAAAAACGATGGTCCGGGCTTTTTAGTTATCTGCCACACTTCAACTGCTGTCGTCTCATTTGTGAATGATGACACATATATGGTGAACCATCGCGGTGTCCTTGCAACGTGGAATCTCATCATTTGCACGCCAAGATTAGAATGTTATATGTGAGCGAGAGTCGATACTCCTTCTCAATGTAAGCTAATAGCTGAAGATTTTTAGGAGTCCAATCGCTTCGATGAACGAGTGATTCACGTGTTAGCGAACCGCTGTCGAAGTGCAAAAAAAATTGCCTTGGTTGAACGCGGTCGAACCAAGTCTGTCGAGCGATAGCACGGTTTTGCTTGCTTTTGGAAAGGACACAAAAGCTTCTCGGTGCGGCAGCAGCAGCGAGCGAATTGACCTTCCTGTTGTGTCTCGTCTCAACACGAACTACGTGTCTAAAGCACAGCGCATACGAGGCTAACAGGATTCGGCGCACTTCGTCCACATCGCAGATCGCTTTTAAGATATGGGCGCCCACGCGGCGTACGCAGCAACCACCAGTAGTGGCAGGCCAAGTCCCAGTTTGACCTTGACTGAGCTTGAAGGTCAGATTTACGGAATCGAGTGTTTTCTGGGTTTGTGCCTGGAGTGGTAGAGCTGTCGCGCTAGAAATAGGAGGCGCTCGTTGCTTGAGTGCGTGATTCTGTGGAGAACGGAGTCGTTAATAGGCGCATTTGTAGCGTTAGCACAGGCGGCTTTACATATATATGCCTGTTGATAATGGGCTTGTTGTGTGCAGCGGTGGGAGTGGCGGCGTGGCACGCTACAGCCATGACTCCTCTCAATTTGGAGCACTCTCCCGCGGCCACCGCAGGGGAAGAGAGCAGAATGCAAACCTTTAAACGGCACGGTACTCAAGCGCGATCGCGCGTGCGTATCAAATGGATATAATCTGCGTTAGGTGACGAACCGACCCCGCAGCTAGGTTGACTCGCAACTCGGCGCCTTTAAGTTCCGAGTCGAACTCCTTCAGCTGTAGTCCGGCCACAGACAGCCAACCGCGAAAAATGGGTGAAAAGAGGCAAACAAAGCTATTCGCGTTAGTGAAAGGCATCGGCACGGCGTTTTATGTGGGATACTCAAGGCCGTGCTTGAACTTCTGGGCACCGTGTCCTATAACGATACGCGGGCGCGGCATGTTTCGCGCGAAGCAGCGTACGCAAGACCACTGCTGTAGCCCAGGAGAAACAGCGCCCCGGCAGCTACCACGCGTCGCACAGCGTGGGCGCCTCCGAGATTCGTCAGTGCGTGCGCCCACCGATCTTGGAGGCCGTGTTCACCGCACTGACGTGATGAGGAGTGGCGCCAGCATCGTTGCAGGCATCGCGTATGGGCGATTCGCGGGACGAGCCCGAAGGAGTACTGTCGGCGCTAGCCAAGCGCCTGGCGAGATATTAGATAGAGTTAGCTTGACGTTTACCCTCCGCTAAATGCGACGGCAACGCCACCCTTCGACGAAAATTGTCAAGTTTATCTATAGCACACCAAAACGAGAGGACACAGAAAGACGTGGTACACAGAGGCGCTTTGTGTATCACGTCTTTTTGTGTCCTCGTTTTTGTTTATGTCCTATGTAAACCTCCACGCGTCATGCCAACACGCCCAAAGCGCTACGTAGCAGCGAGTGTCGTCTTTTCTTGTGTGTCTTCGCTGTGTCCGTGTCAGTGCGCTGCTTCACCAGCGAGGTATGATTACTGAACTTCGACGAAAGCAGTCGCATGTGGACTCTCCCTAACATTCCTTGAAAAGCGTAGCGCTTTCTTCAGTCGAGGAGTGGCGCTACGCTCAACTGAGAAGAGGGAAGGAAATGCTTCGAGCGAGGTATTGTGCGAGAATAGGGGGGGTACATCAAGGAAGTTCAAGAAAAACTGCTAGAGTGGAAACTATGTCCCAAAGGTGAAGCTGCACTGGAGGGGGCGCACGATAAATATACATAAACGATAAAAATGGTGAAGAAGCCCTTTTTTTTACATCTTACTAAAGTTAATCAGCCTCCTCTTATTTTTTCACCGAACAAACATTCATCTACATGTATCTCTGTGGCACTGGTTTTATTGTAAAATCTGGCTGTCCTGGCATACTGTGTCGGGCAGAAAGAACGTCGTCAATATTCAGTAGTTAATATTTTATTTGGCAACAACTAGCTTTTTATTTAATTAGCCAAGCATTACAATAACAGAGCCGAATCACTTAACCTGCAAGCGGACATCATCCGACAAGGCTCTATTCCAGGCGAAGGAGGTGCAAACATTGGCTTCATCTTTCCTGGTAAGAAGCTACGGGAGCTTCCACTGCAGTAGTTTTATGCGAAGCATATTACGAGAGCTCAACCCAGCTCCTCAGGCGCGGCGGTGTCGCCTTCAATGACCTTTGACCCCATTCCATACCACGTGACACCGTGACGTCAGAGGAGAAACGGGGCTCCAACTCGCGCCGTCGCTCGCGGCGTCGCGGTGGTATATAAGCAGCTGCGCTCGTTTCTAGGTGGCTTTGGCTCAACTCTTGCAAGATGGGCTGGGTGGAAATCGAACCAGGGTCTCCGGAGTGTGAGACGCAGACGCTACCACTGAGCCACGAGTACGATGCTTCAAAGCGGTACAAAAGCGCCTCTAGTGAATGCGGTGTTGCCTTAGAAACGAGCTGCTTCTGAGGCTCAGGCGCGCGTCGCTTGCTCAGGCGCACATTTCGTTGCCGCGCCGAACGCTGCGTTGCTCGACGCTCACCGCGTCCGATGCGGGGCGCGTAGTCGCTGCGCCGTAGCCCAATGTCTTACACCCCTTGGCGGGTCGACGGGAACGCTGTCGCGTTCCACTCTTGAAGGCGAAGCAGAGTAACGCATGAGTTGTTTCTTCGTCTAGCCGAACCAAATATAGCCAAGCAACAGCAGTTCACCAGGCTAAACAGTGGTTCAACAACTAAAATAAAGGCTAGTATGCTTCGCATCCTGGGCTTAACCTTAGCTAAGCCACAGCCATTTTTTTCGTTAATCTCCTTGGGGCACATGTGCTTTACAGGCATTCGCCGCGCGGTATAGGTAATTACCGCACCCAGAGAGAGAGCGGCACCACACGAGCAATGATAACAAAAGGCGCGCGAAGAACGAAGGTTGGTCTTATCACTTCGTCGCACAGGGAGAGCACAGGCGAGCAGGCCGGGTTAAGCCAATCCCGCAACGTGCGTTCGAGCGTCGGCCAATCGGCGGACGGACTACGCGCGATAACGCATGACGGAGGGAGCGCGATTAGCTGAGGTGCGCATGGCAAACAGGACAGCAGAAAAAGAAGAATGCGGCGATAACGCTTCGAATGCACTCGGGCGCTTGCTGGAAAGGCGGACGATAAAAGAAAAAAAAACGAGATAAGGATGCTGCGCCGAGATTTCTCCCTGTCTTTGCAATAGCTTCACGCGCAGCGCGGTCTTTTTCTTTAGAATAGGGAAGTTTGTGTGCGTCCTTGTGTAAGTCGGCGTCAAAAGTTTGCGGGACGAGGGTATCGCGGTAAACAAGCTTGAGTACCGAACAGTTCGTGCCTCCAAATTGTAGAGAGAGAGAGAAGGTAGGAAGGAAAAGCGGGGACAACTATAAAGTCGTTTTTTCACTGGTCGATTCGGAGCAGGATTTCTTGCCCCGTGGCAACGGATCCGAATTTCACTGGTCGATCTGGAGAGGGGTTGGCGCTTTCCGCTGGTCGTTTCGGATCCACTCGCTCCGCGCCGGATCGCTCTCACTTGTTCCGCCCCCGAGGCGCTGATTCGGGCGGAAGTAGCTCGCGTCACATCCGTCTTCGAGCGAAATCCGTAACCCGTCGGCACGCACAACATTTGCGTTGCTTCGCAAGATGGCTGCGTTCGGTGCTGCAGCTGTAGTGCTCGCGTTTAGCGATGCATGCTTGGACTACAGTGATTATGAGGTGACGCAGGTGCCGTACGAAGCCTTCTGCGCAAGTTGTCTGTGCACAATCCTTGCGGGCGCGACATGGAAGTGACGGACTCCGCGACTGCCGCGGTCAAATTACGCGCGGGGACCGGCGACTTTGGTTGTCATGACAACGTACTGAGCGGAAGTCGGGCATGGTTTCCGGAACCGGTTCGTGTCACGTGTACGCAGACTTGCTGTGCGATCCCCCTCGGAGTGTTTTCTGCGCTCCGCTGGCCGATTCGGATTTCTGATACCCGAGCCGCTCGCTCGAGGATTTCGGCGGCCGCTCCAGATCGACCAGTGAAAAACGCCATAAGCTTAGCTCAATAGGTGATGTCCAAATCCAGGTGGTTCTGTCTAGATAACAAATACAGATCTCAAAGACTATATATATACACAGTCTCCTATAGAACATTGTGAGGCGTTCCATTTCTACATTTATGTTACATGACTTCAAGTCTGACCTGTCTCTTTTTGTTAGCTTCCGTTTACTCACTGCAGACGTGTCTCTGACGAAGGCTGGCCCACCAGCCGAAACGTTTAAGACCGGATAGAGCGTTTTTCCGCGTACGTCGTTGTCATTTTGGTTTTATTTCTTTTTCTTTGACGCTGCATATTTTATCCGAATCCCGATCGCTTACGCACCGTACGGCTGCTGGCAAATGCGATACCATCAGAAGCAAATGAAAAAGTAAAAGAACAGCACCACGAGATAACAAGCGATGACTACAGCACCAGCAAGAAACTTTCCGCACAGATGTTTAAATCTCGTACGAAATAAGCTATAGCGCGCACGGCAGCGCCTGCCAACCTCGTATAATGTGGAAGGCTCACTTAAACTTATCTTGTGAGTTCGCTACTGCGCCGCGACAGAATAGCTATACCGTGACCGTGTAATATCCACGACAGTGTTCCAGCTGATAAGGCAATACGACGAACGCATTAGGACAGTGTAACACCCGGATATCCTTTATCATAAGGCCGATTGTGCCATCTTCAGGGGCACTATTCACGATCCCAAATGGTATAATCCAGTGTATAGCTATCTGTGCTTTATATGACCCTTCACGTGATTGTCGTATTCGCGTGCTTTCCTGTGACACGACATTGTGTTACTCGTGGGGCTGACGTCACGTTCCAGTGTGTTTCATGCGACCTCTATTGTGGGCTATCTCCCTGGCGCATGTATGTGCGCTAGCTGTAGATCTCGAATGTGTCCTCTTTTCTGATTTGCCTGCCCGGCATTACGTGACCTGACTCTGTGCGTTGCAGTGTGCTTTATGTCACCTCTGTTGCGAGGAGTTGCATTTGAGAATTTCCGTCCCGTGACTTCAAATCTGAATTGTTTGTTCTTGTAAACTTCCGTTCACTCACTGCAGGCTTGTTATCAATGTTTTATTATATAACCGTTCTATTCGAAAAGGTGTAGCCGGCGCAGGTTAAATATCATGCAACAGAAGTTCCTATGTTGTCGAGGAATAACAACAAAAATACATGCGTCCAGTGGGGTAATCAAGTAAGTTCTTGACTCCAATAGGCATGCGGCATCTTCCAGGCTGTTTGAATACGTAACACAAGGCAGCTCTAAAACTATAGAAGAAGCGTGCCAGCATCACTTCGTCAAAGACCCTGCGGAGAACTTTTATACGTGGTCGATATAAAAGCAATATATCGGCTGTGACTTCCAAGATGGCCACGTGCCCAATCTTCATACAAGATATTGCACGCTTCAGATCTCATTGTTTGCACTCGTGAGATTCAAGGATAAGAGCAACCGATAAGAGCTACCGCAATCATTTGCCTTATCTTCTAATCGAATGCGGCGCCGGCCCTTTCGGTGGTATATCGTCAGTCGGTGTCTTTCTTTCTTTCTTTCTTTCTTTCTTTCTTTCTTTCTTTCACTCTCTCTTTCCTTCTTTCTTTCTTTGTTTCTTCTTCTTTTTTTACGATACATAGCTTACAGAAACACAGTAAGTACACGAGGGTACAAATTCCGAGACTCGAGAAATCAGTATGCTCACGTAAAGCCCGCGGATTTGCAAGCACACACATTTCAAGGGTGAATGCGTGTACAACCGTCTACAACATGCAGGGTGTCCATAAATGTTTATGTACAGCCGTCTATAGCATGCAGGGTGTCCATAAATGGTTACCCTGATTTCAATAATAAATATTAGTTATATTTATTATGGAAACGTTTGTTTTTTATTACAGGTCTACGAGGAAACCCATGAAGTTTCCGTATATATAGCTGCGCCTCATTCAACACTTTTGCCATTGCAGAATGTCGCAGACATGTTGCAGAATGTGTGGCAAGAGGTTGAACACCGGCGTGATATTTTGCGCGTTACCAGGGGCGCACAGGTTGAAGAGATTTAAATGTCGAACTATATTACCTGTATTAAACGTTTATGTAAGGTTCAAAAGTTAATGAGTAGAGGCATATGTGGTATTACGAATGTTTCATTTACTCTATCCATTTAAAAGAAATATTGTTTTGTTATAAACGTAAACATTTATGGACACCCTGCACAGAGTTACAAACCTGCGTTTTGCGAGAGTTAAATGTTCGCAGTATATATATGTGAGGCAGCTTCGGCATGGTAAAGCGGCTAGCTAATATTACAAGGATACTTTACCTTGAGCGAAAAGGTAACACTGCATAGCAGTGCGCGCACTTGAGTATGTGTAGGTTCTGCAGGATTAATTGCAAGAAGTGAGCCCATGTGTTGCGCGCGTTTGTCGGAGTATTCTGTCTTCGCGGTGAATGAGCTTCAAATCCATGGAAGCCGCTGCAAACGGCTGATCATCAAGCGATAGATTCCGTGCCAGTTCAGCCACTTTCCGCACGATCGTTGGCTGGTAATGGCGGTGTTAAGTTAAAGCCAGTTGATAAGCCTATAGAAAGTGGTGATGGTAAAGCAATGGGCGTACAGTATAATTAAGCGTGCTTCTTGCCATGTACAAAAATAAGGACCGGACGCGATGACGAGCGACCAGCGTAATTGCCAACTGCATAAATATTCCGCATACCGTAAGTTAATTTACACCCTTAAAATAAAGAAAAGGTGTAAATAGATATATAACTCGCTCCATTACACCAAAAAAGGGTGCAAATCGGTCTATCATCCACTCCCTTAAGCTCAGAAATGGTGTAGGAGTATAGGACCGATTCCCACCTTATATTTTTTTTTGCTTTTAAGGGTGTAAATTATTTGACATCGCAGATGTCCGAAAGACCTGCTTCGTTCATTATGTGTATAGGTGATGAAGCAACAAACGGTGCCTACATATCCTAACCACGACAAATACTCCTTCATGCACATAATTCGCTCATTAATAAAGCGAAGCTTTATTTGCCTTCGATAAAGCACATGGTTGGGTTATCTTGCGCGCAATTATTTACCGGAATTGTGGGGCATGCAGCATCAAATCAGGGAGAACAGAAGCAGCGGCTATCTGAGTTACATTCTGTCGTGTCTCGTCTCTTGCTGCGCGCCGCAGTTCTCGTAATTAATTTATTTGCCTTCCTGCCCGGTGTTTTTTGCCTGTCTTCTCGCTCGGTTTCTCGCCCAACACATGTATTGTAAAATAATTTATTCCTTGAAAGTAAGAAAAGGGTGTAAATTGGTCTATAACTCACACGCTTACAGCCTTTTTCGGTGTCGATGTGGGAATCGTAGACCTAGCTACACCTTTGTTTGCTATTAAGGTTGTAAATTATTTCACAGTATAAAGCGGGCGATCCCGAAGATAGAGCGACAGGCAACTGGGCCATATTCCGGATATTCTGTAATCAATACTGGGTAGATCGGGAAGACTGTGTAATCTGCGCAAACTATATATATAAGGTTGAGTGTAACGGTATGAATCATTGAGCTATTTGCATCAATCTTTTTTTTTTCTTAGGATGCAAATTATTTCAGTGTAAAGCGGGCGACCCCGAAGATAGTGCAAAAGGAAGCTGGGCCAAGTTACGGGTATTGTGTAATCAACACTGGCTAGATCCCGGAGGCTGCGTAATCTGCGGTAACTAAGGTGAGGCCCAGCATATTGAAAAGAACTTATTTTTTCTATCGCTGTCAATGCGTCTTTCGTCGGGATAAACAGCACTGATTTTCTTTCTGCTTGCGCGAATGTACCTGTCCCATGGGAGGACACATGCACGCTAACAAAAACACAGGATCCCAAGACGATGCAGACTTGAGGTGCCCCGCAAAAGTCAAATGAGGGATGTTGATTGTTCGATTGATTTTTATTGTTTGTTTTTTTAATTTGTGCACAAAGCTTGCAAATCACTGATCCAACCCACCGCAAATATATCTCAATATCGGGCCCTGGGAGCCTGCCTTAAATTACGTGCAGTGATGAAAAGAAAGTAAGCATTTTGTAAAAGCTACTGCTCCGCTGCGTCCGTTTCGACGTGCGAAAATAAAAGGGGGTTGTGTGATGCGCATAATTATTGCAACTTTCTTTTTCCTTGTTCACCTTTTTTCGCCTTAGACGTTTCCTACGGAAATGAAATCGACTCAAAGAATAAAGAACGATTGATTGAAAGCTTCGTGCTCAATCCGGCAAACAAGTTTACAACTCCTCTTGTCATTTGTCGCTCATGAAAGGAAAAACAAAAGAACGAGGAACGCATGAAGACCGTGCAACGCTGAAGCACAGACAGACAAGCGCGCACAAGACCAGAGCTGACGTCCACGAATAGATTCGATGGCAGCGAAAAATAAAAATAAGAAAGATATTCAGTGACGAATCAACAAACGCAACAATAGAGAGCGGCATACGTCGATTCCACGTTTTTAGATTCACTTTACGTTTTCCAAACTGATCGGTGTGCCGAGAAACAACACCGAGCACACTTTGCGCGAAACAAACAAACGCAAAAGAGTCGGAGAGGAAGCTTCGCCCTAATAAAGCTGCCACATTCCGCGCGAAAGAAAATGTACCCGGCTTTGGACCAAATGAAGTTCTCCCGCCGTCAAGCCATCGCGTGTTTGGCGATTCCGCGAACGTCATACGCGAAATTCCCGATCGCGGGATATGCGCGATCAGCAAAACGAATCGGCGACGAGCACGACGCTGTTTCGAGGCTTGCTCTCCGTCCTCGGTCGGAGGGGAAAAAAAGGAAACATTCTCCGCCCCGAATCTTCGCTCCCCGACGGGAGCGAGGAGGGCGGAGTCTCCGGATCGAATAGCTCCGCCTACGCCGGATACTTTCCCCCTCTCTTTGCTCGTGACCCGGAGAGGGGCATGGGACGGCTCAGTGGAAAGGAGAAGTGGCGTATAAACCTCCCCTCCGCCTACTTGTCCTCTCTCTCTCTCTTTCTCTCTCTCTCTCTTTCTCTCTCTCTCTCTTTCTAAGTTTCTCCTTTCAAATGCCACCTCTTTGTACTTCTACCCACATATGCTTTCCTCTCCTCTACCGTTTACGCTTTTGCCTTCCCTCCCTTCTTTTCCCTAACAATAGCAGAGCGAGCGGCATTCCCTTTTCTCCTGAAACCGCTCTCTCTCTCTGTCTCGGTGTTTTCTTTCTCTTTACAGGCTTTGTCATTGCGCCTATTCTCTCTCTCTCTCTTTCTCTATGCCAGAGCACCAGATGTCGATGTTCATTTCCCTTTCCCACCTTCATTGCTCGGTTCTTGGTTTTCTCGAACTCTCCCTTTCCCCAAAACATGAAAGAAAAGGAACTACGCGAAAAAAAATCACGGTCTTCCCTCGCTTCCTCCTCGCGTAACCCCTGTTCTATTTCCTTTGTTTTTTCGTTTCGTGTGAGTGTATCCCACATTTAACTTGCCTTCCATCCGATCAAAAACCCTTTTTCCCCCAGCTTCTCCTCCTCACCCAATTTATCCTCTCGATCCCCCACCTAAGACACTCTATCCGGGTCCGTTTGGAACGGGTTGACGGCAACGTTGCGGCGATGACTGCCCACCCGCATGCCCGATGCCCCCCCCCCCCTCTTTTTTTATCTCTCCTTTTATTTTCCCTCTCTCGCGGAAGGTGTGCCGGAATCGACGCATTCTGCGCACTTCCGAACGCCATTTCCGGTGACGTCACGGTGAGTTGTCACTCCCTGATCGCTGCCCCGACCGGCACACTCCTTTCCGCCCTCACCCCATCGCTTTCCCTCCAGTTCCCCTTCGCACTGTTACTCTGCTGCGATACACACCTTGCCCGCGTGCTGTACTCGATGGATGAAAGAATGCGTGTTTTCCTCCGTTATGCGTGGAACGCCGTTAGTTCGCTTACAGCAGCGTTGCTTGCGCATGGAACAAGCCTCGTTCGTTTGCATTATATCTGCGGAAACGTGTGCCCGTATGCAGTGTAGCCTGATCGCCGAAGGATATAAATGATAGAGTAAGTTCATGGCATAAAAACGACCGTTAGTGATGCCTGTGGTTCGGTGTGTGTGTGTGTGTGTGTGTGTGTGTGTGTGTGTGTGCGCGCACGCACGCACGCACGCACGGAAAGGACCCCTGCATTTGTGCGATCATCAGATAGATTCGTGAAACATAAAACACGTAAATATGGCATGTAACAAGAGCTGCTGATGCGCCGGATCACCGAAATCCCGTCCGATTGTTTGTTCGCCTGAGCAAGGTTTAGGGTGGTACGTTAACTTTATGGACCGTGATTCTCACACGCGACGGATGATGTCGAGATAGCGTGCGCGATCTGAATTTCCGCTTGGCCCGGTTTCACGCGTGACCCTATACAATAGTGCTAAATTAGAGCGCGGTGCCGCGGTTCCTGTGGGGGCGCGTTGCGCGGGAGATTAGCCCAAATTTAACCAATCAAGGGTGCGCCGCATATTCGCGTGGCAGTTGAGTCATAGTGGGTTATCAGGTACGGGGCATGGTTTTAAGGACGTCCGGCCGACACGTGAACACACCACTTCTTTACTTTATTACTTATTATTTCTTTGCTACTGACTTGCAGTATGAGTGTGACGTTTGCGGTATACATGTGTATACATAATGTGCGGTGTACATTACTACCCCTATACATATACAAAAGGTTTTAAAAAAGCTTAGATAGGGCTCTTTCATTTATTAGCCAATGTATTCGACTGCGGAAGTTCAGGTTGGTGAGCGCTGCAGGAATAGAGAAAGTATAATCACAAAATCACAAAGTTGTGTTCAAGCAGCAAGGGAGTTGTCGATGGCCGTATGTATTTATATGTATATATATATATATATATATATATATATATATATATATATATATATATATATATATATATATATATATATATATATATATATATATATATATATATATATATAAGACCAGCCCCGGCACAACGTTTCCTTGACGGTTCCGAAGACACTCCCTCCTCCTGCTCTTCGTCTAACGTCAATTGCTTTACCTAACTCGGTCCGAATGAATGTTTTGTTTGCCTTGGATGTATACGCTTGTTTCACGACGGGTCCACGGGGTGTCGTATAGTATATAAAACACTAAAACACCCAGTGCCTCACTGTGGCTTGCGAATGATAAATCGAAACGGTAACTGGAAGGTTTTTTTTCAGCTCCCACTTGATCGTGGCTGACCGATAGCGGCCCATTTAGCAGTCGCTAAAGCTGCATAGAAGGGTCCTAGTGCATTCGTTAGGCTATTAGTCTGTGAACGTGAATGTGAGTTTGAATCGTGTCGAAACGCGAGCTCCGGAGAACAGTTAAGACCCGGAATGACCAAGGACCACGTCTTCAAAGCTCTTCAATCGTAAGTGCTATATTTCCCATTGGCCACCTTCGATAATGATATGTCCAGAATTCTAATTGGCTGAATGTTTTTTTTTTTCTTAAGAAAAATTCTAGTCCGAGAGCTTTCGTAAATATTCGGGCCCAGAATTGTTCATGCCAGGGTCCTTGTCTGGGTCCTTGAGCGTTTTGCGATAGTGTGCGCACCAGCTTCGGTATTGCAAGCAGTTACACCTAAAGCTCGTAGAACGAGAGACGTAAAACCGTTCTGACAAGTTGGTGCATTTGCATACGTCTACGAACGTCACAAATGTACTTTCAGGGCACGAGCAACCACGAAGAAAGAGCATCGTATGCGTATGGTTGCGCGAAGCCGCGCCAATCCAAGCCAGTGACACGTTGAGAGCCAGCTGTGCGTTAATTGCCGTTTAGGCTATAGGCCTTCTTGCCCCGATGTAGAATACGAATTTGGAGAACATGATCGAGGTAATGGTCGAACATTCCTGCCGAGGTTAGATGAAACGTGTGGACGCTTTATATGACAGCATTCACTTGACGCAGAGGGGGCAGAAGAGTCAGAAATGGCTGCCCGTTCTACCCGTGAAGCGTTAATTGGCTCGGCTGCCCCCATTTTATGTCACTACCAGCGTTCGAAATGTGAAATTTTTTTTTGTGTGTATTGCGATCATTCGAGAAATAGGTCCCTCCAAACATCGAACTAACTGCTGAATGTTTCTCTGTGTCTAAAAAAGTGAAAAAAAAATATCTGTGGAGATATACACTGTAAAATAATTTACGCCCTTAAAAATGAAAAAGGGTGCAAATGTGTCTATATCTCACACCCTTAGGGTGTTATCTATATAACGGACACCCTAAGGGTGTGAGTTATAGACACATTTACACCTTTTTTCACGTTTTAAGGTGTAAATTATTTTACAGTGTATATAGCGGTAAACATGAGACAAATGCGTTATAGGCAACACGTCGCACCGTTCTGAGGTCCCGGATCCAATAAAACTGCGTTCACCACTTTGCAAAATGTTGTTGAGGAGCCGCTCACTCCTCGTTACACGTTCTGCCTCTCCATCCCCTCTCTACCTCTACCACGTGACAGACTTACCCCACTTAACAGACACATTTTTTCCACCATGACAGGCGTAAAGCCAACACATTAAAAAGAAACATATACAGCAAATGCGCAAGAGAAATACCAATTTATGCTTCTTTTTGGAAGTTGTCGCTCAGGTAAAATGTATTGCTTATATTACTGACTCAAATAGATATAAAGAAGATAGCTCTTGCCAACACCCTGCGAATTACAGAGGAAAAGTTTTCACGACATTCGTTTAACTGTTGTTCAAACGGTGACACACCACCCTGCGTGATCACCGGAATTGTACTCCCAATCCGTGTGAATTTTTGCGAATGCGATTACTACATTTGTAATATGAGAAAAATTGAAAACAAAACGCGATATATGATTTCACTTAGAGCGTGTGTCTGTTAACCTAAACAAAATATCCGATAAATACGCTTGCGAACTTCTATCAAAACGCCTTCTGGAAAGTGTTAGAAATTGAGCGATTGACGCTTGAAAGATGTCACTGGCGAAGACAAATTTCCATGTCGAAACCTTGCGCTCCAGGCAATGGCATCCCTTGTTCGACCACTGCTGATTGCTTCAAGCGTGGACTCTGAGATCCATCTGAGTTACCATCTCGGAGGCCACTCTTCTAGACTATATCGTCTTGCTAACTTCTGAAGTCTTGCTAACTTCTAACTAAAGGAATGTCAAAGCGCGAAGCACGTTCCGGTTGTTACAGCGTGGTATGTGACAACCACTCTGGGTGAAATACCCCCAAGTGCCGACATATATAGTGCACCAAAACTTCGCGGGATGAGAATGCATTCCACGTATGCTTTTCCCACTCGGAGAACAGAGCGCAATTAGGCAACCGTTCGCTGTACCCTTCGCTCAGCTCTTCAATAATGAGACCTTGTTCTCATTTTGACGAAAAATTTCCTTCGTCCGCGTAGCCCGGCTATAGTCACAAACACGCGAGCCGACGCGCTTTCGTCTGCTTCCGTTTCAACGCAGACGACAAACGGGTTTGCTCGCAGACGGCGGCTCAGTCGCATCACCCAACGGCTCGAAAATGATGATGGCCTTCATCACGCGAACGACTTCTGTCGACTCAGCCAAAGCCCGACGGCGTCCGCCGGCCGCCTTTAAACGCTCTCTCGCACACGTAATGCGTGCGAAAACTCGTCGACTCGAAGAAGGTTCCCGCGCATCAGCGTATATATAGGGACGAAAGCTGGTGAGAGAGAACCGCGAAGGAACGTGTCTGCGAGTCGCGGGGCGATGCATGCGCGAGCTAGGCCTAACGAGTGGAAACCGCATCGGAGGACGTCATCATCGTTAGGCTTAGCGCAGCTCGTTGGGGCATCCGCACAATCCCTATATAGTCGCCGAGCCCTCGTCGTTGAGCTAAAGGATGGCGCCCGAGCATTTGTACCGCTCTGTAAATCGCCGCTCATGCCGCAAACGCATACATTATACACCGCAGGGAGTCGGCCGTTGGTTTCTCCTCCCCTTCGAACGGCAACACCCCCTCCCCTCCCCGCCGCCGCCTTTCATCCCCACGCTCCCGACTTCGCGTCTTCCCGACAGCAATAAAGCACGCGATGAGGCACACAATCCCGTTAGGAATTATTACACGCCCAGAGTAATAATGCCGGCGATTACGAGCACCATTATGTGCGGCTCTGTCGGTATATGTATAGGGAGCAGTTATATAGCTAGCGCTTTGAAATTTCTCTGCATGGGTATGTAGTGTATATACCTCTCGGCGCGTGTATCCCCGGAATGCTGAGGGTTGGCGGAAATATAACGTTTCGCAGGTTTAGCAAGCACTGTTTGAGCCATACGCACGGGAGGGAGAGTGTGTACGCGTCGCGGGCGGACACTGCGGCACATACAATGGGAGCTGTACATTTATGGCTGGCGATTATTGCAGTCCCACGCACGCCGCTGCATGTGGTTGTTAAAGCCAAGCGCCGGCCGTTTTGTACGAGTTGACTGGGACGGCTTCCGTTACAGGTTTGCGTTGCTTCCGTCTCGACCAAATGGACCGGAAGCGGCGGCTGAAATGTGTATATACGCCGAAACAAGAATCTTCCGAGCTGAAGAATAATCCTTGCGAGTGAAACCGGAGTGGAACGGCCCTTGCCCCTAAGCCGAAAGGCATGCATGTCTTAATGTACCTTTGTACTGGATCAACTGATGTGACGGATGCGCCTCCATTTACCGTTGCGTTTAATTCCGCTTCGGCGTGCCGCTGATATGTAGAATACAAGGAGTGGTGCCAACGATGCCTTACGAAACATTGCTTGCTGCGGAGCATTATTTGTCCAAAGTGGCGCTTTGGATTCCGCTTGCTATTAATCATTTATTTGTGTTTTGAACCAAGCAGTTCATGTGCAACAGAAATTTCCAGCCATTGTTTGGGCCTGCTTACGCGTATCGTCTCACATGAACGCTGCAAAATACATTAAGTGCGCTATTGTTAGGAAATTGCTGTTTTTAGCATACCGAACGGTTGGATTCTAGCAAGTGTGAAATTTTCGCAACACATCAAGCACTTTTCAGGCCTTACAAATCCTGACAATTACCATATGCAGTTAGAGCTTTATTAACTATACCTATGCGATGGCGCATTCTCTCAACAACGGCCAATCCTGTTCGGAGGGGCAAGCAGGTTGCTAAATCGGAGCTACATTTAGCTGCGATTGCTTCATGCGTGGGGCAATGATGGCGTCATCTGCGCGCGTGACACATGCACGGTAAAGTAATGGCTTCTTTCCTGTACACAACGATATACGAAAGTAAAGTGCGTGGTTAGCATTGCTCGAAAGGTATAAGCGATAATGCTAAAAAAGGTTGTTGTCACATTGGTTTCAACTAGCGACTCCCTTTGACCGTTTCTATAAACACGTTTCACGAGAAAACTTGCTAAAATTATGAATTCTAAGATGTGATGATCACATCATGTTAATGGAGAATTCAGGTGTGCTTTTCGCGACAGTTATTTAAAAAAAATTCTGAGCCATTCCACTCTGTAAGGTGGATGACCAGCGGAGCTGCATATAACTATCAACAAATAAAACAATAAACCAACATAACACAGATATGCACGTTGTTCTGTTCATTTGAATTTACGTTTATCTCATGACCACAGTAATTATGGCTTTATAGTCGCCGTGATAGGCGGCCATGGGCTCTACGACGACACTGGAGATGTTCGTAGCGAATGTTAGGTCTATGCTCGAGTGACGGCGCGTCGTGGAGACATTGGTCTTGCTGCAGCATTGAAGGCCTAACCTTTCTTAAGAGAAACGGCAAGAACCCCTTTCCGTCGGGACGAGACACATCGACGTTAACTAAGCACACCGGCACATAAAGGGGTCTCGTTACCCACCAGCGCAGTAGGCTGCCGCTCGCTACCTCTCTGATCCATTCTAGCCGAGCGTTTATCGACGTTAACGTCACCTGCAATGACAATGGGATTGGGGTCCACCGGGAGTATCCCACCGAATGTTGTCGATCACAAAGTCTTCAAGGTCCCTCTTTGACGTTCCGGGATGAACGCATACGGTGGCGACAACTAACGATTCCGACCCCAGTCCGTACGGCGCATGCGTCGACACATTCCACGGCGAGCCCCACTCGCTCGTCGTCGGTAAGGCAGCGGGTGCAACGGCCACCGCTGTCGTTCGTTGCGTAAAACCCCCTAAACTTCGTAAAGTAGCGACACTCTCCTCCTCCGCCTTCACCTCTCCTCGTTTCTCCTCTCTTTCCCACTCCCTCCTCGACCGTGGCGCCGCCTACACCGCTCGAGCGTAGCAACGGCGCCAACATGCGCTCCTCGCCGCTCCGTAGACGCTTCTCGAGCGAAAATGGCGCTGAAGCACGGCGCGAGGGCCCACGTGATGGTATTAGGCCAATAGCGACGCGGCGTCGGTCTCGGCCAGAGCGCGCGAGGAGGAGAGAGAGATTCTTGTTTGGGAAGGAAGAAACATGGGGTAAAGTGCAGCGCAGTAACTTTCTCTCAGATGAGGAGGAGGCGGCATTCATCAAAGCGTGGCGCTACTTTACGAAGTTTAAGGAGCTTTGCGTAGATCGCAGCACCGCCCGCCCGGCAATCGACGCGCCGCTGTCCCGCCGTTGCTCTTCGTGCGCGCGCTGTTCCTCGGCAGTCCTGAAGACACGTGACGTATACCCATCGTACGGGTGAAACGGAACTGAGATAAAGTGCGTCATTCACCTATATGGAGTCGTGACGTCAATCGCCCTTGATAGATGCATTGGTTATTCCGGTTTTCCGTTTACTGTTGTTTTCGAGACACGACGGCATAAACGTGCCATGTATACCCGTGCTCTCTGAGAAAACAAAAACACGTGGTGAGGAGGCAAGAACGCCGCACATCACATCGCACACATGACGAAACGCTGGAAACAAGCCTAAGACAGTTCCGCTCTAAAAAGAAACGTTAATCTATATTCGATTTGATTCACTTCTGACAGACACCATTCAATTTGTATGCAGTGCGGTCTAGGAAATTAATATCCGCACACTTCTAGATAGGTCTCTGGAGGACCGAAGAAAGGAAATCATTAAACCAAACGAAGACGTCAGCCAGACATGTGGCGAGAATTCATTGCAATCAGTATCGGCGAACAATTACACAGATACTGTAAGAAAGAACGGGGAGAGTCAACGGCGCGAATATATATAGTTGTAGCATGCTTGGCTCGACTTGGCTAGCTGTATCAAGGTTCCAAACACGACCACAATAGATAAAGCTCTCGCTTGCATGGGTTACGGTGAGATGCCACGCATACTCCCCTGCACTCCCGAAAGACCCCTCTTCCAATATCCTTCCCGTTGCGCACAAAAACAGAAGAAACAGGCACAACCACCAGCAGACGGCCGCAGACGCCGACGAACGCAAGCACTAACGCCTGCTTGCAACAGCGCTAGCAGAAGGCCCCAAAATACAGACGTACACAAGCATACGAGCGTGCTATATACAGACCCACGCACACACCAAATAAAGGCGAAAATGACAGAAAACACAAACACGCGCACAGAGGCGGCGGGAAGCCTGTGTTCTCCGACACTGGGCTCGGAGCTGTAGCTATAAAGACCCCCCGCAAACGGTTCCTGATGACTGCCTTCTGTGTTTTTTTTTTTTTTCGTCTGCGGGACCCGCGAGAGAATGAGATCCCCGGCGCCGATAAGGAGGCACAACGGGCGCATCCATCTTCAATTCGCGACCCTTCGCCGCAGCGTTGATCGTCAACGTTCTCGCCGCGTGCCGCTTAAGGCACATACGCTCAGACACACACACACGCACATACATATAACGCGATTGTGCGGCGCGTTCGTGCGAGCAGGCCGCGAAAACCATCATCGCCGAACGAACACCCCCGGAGCAACGTCGGTGGTGTCGCTGCTGCTGCTTCCTAACGTTGGGCGCCATCTTTTTTTTTCTTTTTTTACCCCTTATTTCTTGCCGTATGGCGTCCTTTTCACTTAGATACACACCGCTATTGTATAAACGCTGCGATATCTCACTACTCCGTAGAAGAAAAAAAGAAGGACGCTGGGGATGAGATCCGTATGGTTTTTAAAGATGTGTTCGGGAGCGGTCTCGTTGCATCCCCTTTCTTGTCGCCTTTTGTGTTGAATCACTCCTCGGTGTCGTGAACAAGATCCTTATGATTTGTGGTATGGAGGCATCGTGGGCAACCCTGACGTGACGGTGCCTGGCTGTGTGCTTCTATAGCATCTATGTTTATCTTTTTTCTCGCAGCTCGATTGAGATGTCGTTGCGTGGTCAACCGCGATTGAAACGCGTATCGATTTCGGACGGGATGTCCGACAAATGATACATTACGATCGGACGGTCATTTTTTTTTTCCCGCGCAGGAGAAATGAACCGCAGTGCCATCTGTGCGCGGGCGTTACCGATTTCTCGGACAGAGTTTATCCTGAACGAATGCCAATCTTTCTCTCCCTGGTCCGAGGTCGCGCTTATCTTATCAGTGGCGGTCGCAAAACGAACGGCCCTGTCCATTTAGTTCCTTTTTCTCGTGCGTGTCGGTGAATGGAAGCGACGTCCTATGCAGTCCTGTTGACGGCATGGCGACCTTGAGATCGGCGCCATTTTTCATTCCCTGTCTTGTAAATGGGACTGCCGATATTAGTGCGAACGTTTATTTCCGGCTAGCTGTTACGATCTTTAACTTCCTACAATGTCTGCAGCTTCAAGCAAATTTGGATAATAGAAAGGTTTTAGCTTAGAGAGAAGTGCAATTTCATTCTTCAGGTGCTTGTGAAAAGCAGCCTAAAACCATATGGGAAGCCATTGACGAACTTGACAAACCACAGAAGCCGGACGCTCTAACTGACAGGCAACAGATGCATGCTTAAACACACGGAATAAAATAGCCTTACGAATTTTTTTCGCTCGTGTAAACCAGTGTTTTGAGACGCTGCACGCACTGGCCGCATCGCATGGGAACAATCATCAAAAGTTGGCCCACGTATTCCTATATAGCTGTCATTGAACACAGAAGTTAACAGGACGCGTTAATTTACCGAAATTCGTTGGGCGTGTTTCTATAAAGTCGAGCGCGTCGTGTCTTGTGATTCGAAATGTTTTCAGGCCGAATAAACCTAATAAATAAACGCGAGGTCCACCATGGTGGCTGAGGGACGCTTTCGACGCTGAAATCTGGAGCGTGTGTCTCTTGTCGTATTAATGCACGATTTTGCCTCGCTGGCTCATATGAAATGTTCGCGCATTCCGATGCCCACAGTGCATAAAATATGCATACATTTTCGGCGCTTGGTCATCAGGATTATCGCTTTGTGAAATCAAAGGCGAATGCACCGCGCCAATATTCCCTCTGTCCGGACAGCATAGCGGCTTCGGCCGTATTAAAGCTTTTTCTTCGAATATTTCTTTTATGCTTACAACTGATCAAACGCGAAGAGTAGATTAAACACCGTTTGCCATTTGCTCATTTCACTTTTAGTCTACTTTGCTATCCCTTTACTTCCCCCTCCCCTCTCTCGCCAGAGTAGGGTGTGGCAAACCGGATCTTCCCATCTGGTTAACCTCCCTGCCTTTGCCCTTTCTTCTGTCTCTCTCTCTAGTCTACGTTGCAATAATGAGATGCCTCTGGGCAGATCTGCGACGATCTCGCTATACGCTGGTACGTCGCACCGCAGTCCTCCGTGCACATCAGTCGTCAAACTTGCAGCAGAATACCAATTTTCGGTATTCCAAACGGGTCAAAATAAGATGAGTGAACGAATTTTCATATCAATCAGTTAAGCCGACGAATCAATCTGCCATTTAACCACTACAAGGTATTACGATTACTCATTGAAACCTGTCATGTCTTCTATCCCCGATGGTACAATGGCTGTGGTGTCCCGATGCAGAACTCGAGCTCACAGGTTCGATCCCCACTGCAACAGCCGCATTTAAATGGAGGGAAAATTCGGAGGACGCTTAAGCTTCACCTTTAAGAGTGGAACGCGATAGCATTCAAAGATCCCTGACTGCTTCTCACGCTTCCCGGCAACTGGAGCGTATGTAACCGTAATGTTTACCGAGAAAAACTGGCCGCGAACTCTATGCACGAAGGCGGGCTTTCAGGTAGAAACGCGGCCTCTTGCGAGGGCCGCGATGCGGTGGAGCCAAGCGCCATCTGCAAGGTATTGCAAGGAACCGGGCGCGCCGCTCCGTCGCATCCAAGATACTCGCACGCCGACGTACGCAAATGGCAGACGCCGTAGCCGGTCTATGAATGGTAGAAACTCTGAAAAGGGGGCTTCTTTGAGTTTTCGCGACATAAAATTTAGTTTGCTCGTATAGCCAAATTGCAATCCCACGCTATCATGTCTGTAGGCTGTGCGTAAGTCGTACTTTATGATCATTCCACGTATTTTAGCTTGAGAAATTCAATTAGTTCAGTAACGTACTTCCTTGCCCCACATGGAGGGCCTGGGTATGGTTGGTTCGAAAATCTTTTTACCGAAATGACGTTCGGCGCTGGACGCCGACGCCGGATTTTGTGCTACACGGAGCCCTTAACGTAGCGCGTTAAAAATGCTCTTGCACTTACGACCGCATTCATAAACGTGAAGCTCATGCGCCACTTGATCTATAGATGATGCATGTCGTGAGTGAGCCGTAGGAAAGGCAATGAGCGCTTTGGACAATTTCAAGCCAAGCGTCATTCAACTAAATCAGTTCAAGATGCATGGTTTTCAAGTTAGGGTGCATTTCTGTATACGGAAGCTTAGATTTAGGCGCACATTAAAGAACCCCAAGTGGTCAAAATTATTCCGTAGTCCCCCGCTAAGGCCGTGCCTCGTAATATGGTCGTTATTTCGGCGCCTTGAAATCAAGAATTTAATTTTAGGGCGCTTGGACAGCACACCTCTGCTCCTGCTGCTATACTATTGTTGTTCAGTGTTCACCGATTGGAGAAAGAAAATTGAGCTCGATAGAAAGGTTTATCATTGTGCGAAAGGCGTCTCAGAAAGATGTATAATGAGGAGCCACGCCAATGATGTTGCAGACGCCGTATATGTTCATTGTGCACGAAGTCAGAAACGAAAGAGACAGGAAACCATGGGAGTTTGCCAGCACCCACCGGAAGGGTTAGCTATAGACGAGCAAGACATCTTGCTGGCCTCTAGGTGGTTCACTTTTATAGAGACTGATACTTATTGAGCGAGACGGGGAACAGAGAACGAACACGAAGACAGCGTGAACGCTCATGGCTTTCTTCGTGTTCCTTACCCGCCGTGGTTGCTCAGTGGCTATGGTGTTAGGCTGCTGAGCACGTGGTCACGGGATCGAATCCCGACCACGGCGGCCGCATTTCGATGGGGGCGAAATGCGAAAACGCCCGTGTACTTAGATTTAGGTGCACGTTAAAGAACTTTAGGTGGTCGAAATATCCGGAGTCCTCCACTACGGCGTGCCTCATAATCAGAAAGTGGTTTTGGCACGTCATAATCATCATCATCATCATCAGCCTGGTTACGCCCACTGCAGGGCAAAGCCTCTCCCATACTTCTCCAACTACCCCGGTGATGTACTAATTGTGGCCATGTTGTCCCTGCAAACTTCTTAATCTCATCCGCCGACCTAACTTTCTGCCGCCCTCTGCTACGCTTCCCTTTCCTTGGAATCCATTCCGTAACTCTTAATGACCATCGATTATCTTCCCTCCTAATTACGTGTCCTGCCCATGCCCATTTCTTTTTCTTGATTTCAACTAAGATGTCATTAACTCGCGTTTGTTCCCTCACCCAATCTGCCCTTTTCTTATCCCTCAAAGTTACACTTATCATTCTTCTTTCCATACCTCGTTGCGTCGTCCTCAATTTAAGTAGAAACCTTTTCGTAAGCCTCCAGGTTTCTGCCCCGTACGTGAGTACTGGCAAGACACATCTGCCACGTAAAAGCCCATAATTTTTCTTCGTGTTCCTTGACTTTGTGTTGTCTGTTTGCCGTTTCGCGCAGTCAGTATACCAGTCCCTTATAATGGTTAGATAGGCTTAGCTTGACGCTTACGATACGTTCCTCTCACACCAATGCGTTCACGCAGGTGTGATGTGCACACACCCGTGGGCAGGAACGCTAACGCGCCTGCGCGCAGCGCTCATCTCAGCGTCCTCGTGCCAACACATCGAGTTGAATACCGTCAATGTTTGTAGTTAGTTCCGAGGGGGTTATTTCTCATGAGTGTCAGTCAGTAATTGTCGCGTGTTGGACATGAAAAAGTATTTCGCTTTCCCCGGTCTGCTATATGCATATACGGCTTGCGCCCTACAGTCCCAAGCCGATGCTGCTACTGAAATTCATCACGTCCCGACACCTATGGTGTCGGAAGTACAATATGGCGTCAAAAGTTCACTCCCTTCCCCTTCTTCCACACCATTACTACCACACTCTCAATTTTTGCCTTTCCTGCTCACTATAACGAAGCAATTGACATTTTATTTTTCACGGTCTACGGGATATGCAAGTTGCCGTGCGGTGGTTCACATGGAACATTGTGACTGAGAACCAGGTCCCGTGTTCGATTCCTGACCTCGACTGCCGCGTCTCCGTGCGGGACAAAGTGCAAACATACACACACACTAATAAGCTTGCTAATAATGTTCATGTTCAGCACTCCTGTAATGAATGCGTATATTTAGTATACTTATCCATATATTTAACATGTTTAAAGAGAAAGAAAGAAATGCGCCTATTTTGGTTTACCACAAGTTCTTCAACGTTGCGCAGTTTACATCAAAGGACGCTGGAAAAGGTGGAGTTATTTAGACGACAGACTTCTAAGCTGTCTTTATGTGATAGCACATCTATATTTCGGTTGTTTTCTGTCAGTACAATTGCTGAGTGTGTTGGCCGCGAAAAAAAGGTCAAAAGGATGTCTCACATCTTGCCTCAATGGAAGGCGGATTACGCGAAGGCGTAATCCATCGCCAGATACATTCGGATGCGACTCATTTTTCTTTTAAGTGTGGCTCTTGGAATGCCAACTAATACGTGTTAACCTAATATGAAAGTAAATTTCCATTGCACTGTTCGTATAACAATCGACTAGTTAAATTCTTAAACGACCAACCTTACCATACCCCGTGAACACGTCGAATAACGGGGGAAAAGAAAAGAACAGACAGACCCGAGTGCCCATGAAAAATAGAAGCCTATTCCAGACAGACGCGGACACAGTCATTGTGCCCGCTGAGTCTTCGTTGCAAAAAAATTTCCCTGTGCGCCACTCGAAGCTTTTGTGACAGGTCAGCATATAGCCATATCGCCAACCGGCGGTAAACTATAAAGAAAAATAAATGAAAAATAAACAAAGTATATGGCCACGAGTGATGCAGTTTGTTCTACTGATATTGCGTGTATGTACAGGGGCCGAAAAAAGTTGTATACTCCACGCAGCGGGAGCGGCACACTTTGACGCGACGCCATCTACATTGACACGAGTGAAGCGACATGCCTGCAGATAATAAAGGGCACCCGTTGGTTGTCTCGATCCCAGATACTGCCTGTAGATGGCACTGCGATGCAGTTTGCCGTTGCTCCGGCTCCCGCTGCGTGAAGCATACCACTTTTGTCGGCGCCTGTACACACATGTTCCAAGGTCGAATCAAATAGGTCGCGAAGCTTCGGGCGAAAAGCGGTTCAGTACAGATTGTCACCGACATCAGCATGGGGGGTTACGGGAGCAGCGATTGAAGCGCGACTTGGAGGGAACAAACATTGGGAAAGAAAAAGGCGCTTTTTAATTCAGACGAGACACAGTTAGATTCATTCAATGAAAATAAAATTCCTAGTCAATTTTATATATTCGTGATGAGTTAACAAAATACGTTTAATTTTATTATTATTAATAAATGCATTTCTTTTTAGCGCCCAGCGCTACAGGGGGCGTTGACGCCACTATCACAGCAGTGCAATGTACGTCTTGAAATGGGCAGAAAGGCGCACTCGTATCACCTGTTGAAATACGCCCCCCTCACAATTTGTGCTTTCTTGCTCGTCGAAGTTTGTCTGAATTTGGTGACGCGGCTAGCTTCAGTGCTTCTTAATTTGTTCAGTCAAAAGTAGTGATTTACGACCGCCAGATAATTGTGTAGTTGTTCTCGTGCGACTGCGCTGGCCGATGGACTTGGCATCCGACAATAGGATCAGCACTCTACGCCTAAAACTTTCGTCGGCCTCCAAAGAAAGTATGTTCTGTGCAGGGATGCGATTTCGACAACCGTACGGCTAGCCTTTTTTCCTACATCGCTTTCCACGCTGAAAGCTCGAAACGCCCATCAAGTCGAATGGCGAGGCATATGAATATATAGCTACAAAGGAAGAACAACAAAACAAATTTCGTGCCTTCGAAAACAAAATGACGTCACTTCTACTTTTAACGGACATGGCGTCACGTTATTTTTTCTTCCGCCGGAAGTGTTCCCCCCACATACAGATGGCGCTAAGCCCCATGAACCGGCGATGGACCGCCATGTTTTGAACGTATGGGCTCCTATGAAAGCTTCGCTACCAGGTACATTTACCTTGCATGTTCGCTCTCTGCATGCGTTGCGACAGAACATTGCAACACTAACGACTACAGATACTGCATGACGCACGCATGCTCAGACATTTACTCTATGTTTCTACAGGCGTGCACCGGGGCAGTTACCAAATAGGGCGTGTAGCAGTGAGCGACAGACTGAAAGCGAGAAGAAACGAAAAGCTGATACAACTGGAGCTGATAGCAACGTCGAGTCTGGATATATATCTGCACGAATTCCAAGCATTTATCGCGTGAGCGAAATGAAATTTTTTGCGTCGTCGGTATAGCATTATTAGCATTTTTCCTTTTGCTCTTGTGTTTCAGCATCTGCATACAAGCACTTGTCAGTTCTCGCAGACAAAAAGTGAGTTCGGTACTGAAAACTATCAGCTCACGTTAGCGCTATTGTCTGTGTTATCTGCTCTCTATATTTACATCCCTCTTTACCATATTTTAGTTCAAAACCTAACCGTTTGTTCTTAAGAGACAGCATGTATAAGCGCAGCTGAGTCGTCAATGCCACGTATCACTCCCAGGCGAGTTCTCTCTTCACAAACTATAAAACAGCCATGTAGTCAGATTGTATTCACGTATTATCTAGTTTTGGATACTCGTTCAACTCTTCGGTGGTTATCGTGACGTTCATGACATATCGGCTAATCTTTCTTTTAAAGGCAAACGAATAGATTATTAACACACAGAGAGACAAGGCAGTGTCTGACTCGTATACGCGTGTTCATTTTGTAGGCGCCTTTTGCGCAGTAATCTATAGTTATTTACCAGCATATAAAACAACTAGCCCAGCGACATAGTTTTAGATCATTATTCTTTTTCTCAACGGCAATGACCGTTGGTGACATTCGCGTGAGCTTCTTGCCCAGGGCAGTTTCTTTTTCTGTCGGTAACTGGGAAGTTCAGCTATGTGCTCCGTACGTTAACCTATCCCCAGTAATCGCGTAAAGAAAGCCTGTCGTCGAGTTTAACTAAGTGTAGGCGCATCGTAAATCCACAACTAAGAGCAGCACAAGAACAGTTGGTGATTGTAGAGCATTCCTTCGAGACGCTGTTTTGATTCATTTGGCGAAGAATGGCGTATTATTAGTAGCGGAAATGAAGGTAAAACCTTTTTACTTTTTCATTCTCGCTCAGAAATATTAGCAAAAAATGTCCCAAGGACAGCGAGAATATTGGCCACCATTTACATGCCAAAGGATTGTGCCAAAGGGCTCGTTGATGAAATGCGCATCTGAGACGAAAACAAAAGCGCAAGCAGGCTCCCAAAAGTGAGACGAGCGTTCCCCACACATTGGTGAACTGGTCACAACAATATGGCTATGGCTTTTTATTTTATTTCTGTTGTTCTACTTAAGTAACACTTCTGTACATATATATATATATATATATATATATATATATATATATATATATATATATATATACATATATATATATATATATATATATATATATATATATATATATATATATATATATATCGTCTCATAGCGTATACCTTACATACCCCTGCACATTCTTTCTAGAGCATTTGCACTTTACATATTACGCTCCCTGTTTTACCCTGCCGTACGCCGTTTATACTGGATTTCACTAGACGTTTATTATTCTATGAGATTGAGCGCACCAACTAAGCAGCACAAATTGGCGCGATGTCTCACACGTAACTTATGGGGCCTATAGAGACAAGCTTTTGTGCAATCAAGTATACTATAGCCGTAGAAATGTGGTTAACGTGCGACATTGCATTATGTACATCACTTCGAAAGTCGCTCCATGAACAAAGAAAAAATAAAGAAACGGTTAGTTCTTAATGAGCGCAGGCATGTTATTTACAACGCGAATTCTGCCTGCATTTTCTGTATATAGTATGCACCTCACGCTCTCAATTACAAAGCGCTTCTTCACCGACTTGCCACGGATCTCTTGAAGTATAGAGGCCCATTTTCTCCGGGACTGGACCTTCCACTGTAGATGTTTGAGGAGGAGGAAATTGGGATAATAAATAATCGTGGTAAAGTATACTGCAACTACATATACTGAACTTGTCATGAAGTTTGATTACTGCTGTTGCGTGTGATGTCATCTGCCCCTGCTGATAACAACAACCGCGCGTTGCACTCTACAAAAGTGTTTCTGGCTTTTCTATAAGGCACGCGTAGGGAACTCGATGAATATAGCTTTAGCATCTGTGTACGTGCGCGGCGATCCTCTGACTCTGCATGATGCAGTGATAGGCGTGCATTATGTACATTACATACATTATGTACATTACACTTTGGCAACTTGTAATTTTCTCGGTATACTTATGTGCTGAGGGCCTTTTTTTTAAAAAGCAGTTGGGAAATATAGACCAGTCAGTGCTTTGTATTTACCGGCTACTTCGAGAGAGCGGCTTTCTTAATTGCCGGCGAATGTCCCACTTTGTTGAAGATAATGAAAAGCAAAATAATGTGCGCATGGGCAGGGGCCATTCCTGCGTCCGTGATAAGCATGCGCATATTATACCAACAGGTGGAGTATCATGCAAGATCCAGTGGGGCTAAGATAACCTTATCATAAATCTCAGCACTTCACCCTCCATCGCGCCCTTAATACAGGAAGTGCCGTAATGGCTCCTTCCCTGTACTCCCCCCAATCTGACAGTCATGGGCGCAAAACATTCGCAATATACACTGTAAAATATTTTGCACCCTAATAAGTCACGCACCCCTAGGGTGTTATCTATATAATCTACACCCTAAGGGTGTGAGTTATAGACACATTTACACCCTTTTTCACTTTTTAGGGTGTAAATTATTTTACAGTGTATCGGGCAGACAACTGTGAAGTTCCTTACGGAAACTGTCAATTTTCCCTTTGTACAAGGTGTCAAACCTAAATTTATTTGTATTCTAAACTTGGACAATATCGTTGTAGAGCGCGCTTGACAATATGCGCTTCCCTTTGAGACGTTTGCGAGTTGTTTGTCCGGGATATCAGCCGTCGCTCTTATCTGTCCTTCGACGTTATCAGAGTATTTCAAGGGTCTGTTCATTTGTCTTCACAGATAAACTAATGAGCACTGACTAAACCTAAAACTGACAAGCTAGTGATAAATAAATGCTATATACTCTAGTGATAAGCAACTATCTAAGATATCTCTCGCGCTGGCGCTGCACAAGAAAACGTTAAAAATTCTGTGGGAAATTTACAAAAAGGAAGGAAATACAACCTCACCAATTTACGCAATGGGGCGTCAGTGTTTGGCGCCCATTTTAAGAAACCAAACGTCAGACGTAAAACCGCAGCCAATTTGAAAAGCTGAGACCAACAACCAAACGACATTGTATATACAAGATGATCGACATGTACTACTTACTGATATTATTTTATGGCGACTGTTGGTGCTATTTCTGACATTCTCAAATTTTCTTCAAAGCCCGGGAAAACGAACCACGTTAAGGATACATAGCTTCACGGAAACAACTGCACCGGGTGTTTTCTGACATTTGTTGAAATTTCTGCATAATTGGGGCACGGCGATTAGTACAGCCACAAAGAATATTGTGTGTTATATCGTTCGAACTGACTTCGAGCAAAATTTCGCCGGATATCTTTGCCTACGATGTACTATACTTTGAAAAAGCAAACGTTTTGACCTAATTACTTGAAATATTCTGTACGTACTCGAGCTTCACAAAACAAAACACAAATGCCTACTTTTTACTTTTACACTCCTTATAACATGTCCACAGTTTGAAACACAGCGGCGGAAGCTTTTACGCAACCTATATAATGTAAACAGACCTCTACGCCCTGCCCTACTACTGGCAGATGACCCGCTAGTGCTATTTACTAACCTGTTCCACTTTTCAGAGACAACTGGTTATTTACACGAACTATAATGCAATGCAGGTTAGCCTGCTCTAACCTTGCGTTTCCTTTTGTCTTGTGAGTGGCGCAGCATGGCCTTAGTTGCCTTTGTGCCATTATACCCCCAACTAACTAACTAACTAACTACTGTTCCACCGGCATGCTGCGTCCGCGAGAGTAGCAAATGCACGAAGAGAGCTAGTAAGGAAATGCTTGAATAAGCAAGAACACATCGGCCGTTACACATGGTCTTGGAATAGAGGCGTCCACGCTTCAATCCGTTCTTGCTTTCATGACTGTGCCTGGTTACAATCCACGCAAGAAGAGTCTAAGATCCTCATTCTACCGCTGAATGGTTGTAATGTAACAGTAGTAACGGCGCCATATCCTTTCGTGATAAGACAGCGGCAGTTACAATAACTTGTCCCTCCTGCCACGGTCACCGGAGAAATATTACCGCCTTCTGATCTACTATATCCTTGTATGGTGATTCATTCATGTATCCGTCACAGTGGTTGTCACTCAGGACTGTTAGTATTGTGCGCCTGCAATACAACACTAGTACTGCAGTTAGTACGGGATTAACCATCACGTAAGGTATGTTATCGAACATCCTGGTTACAAAATCTATCTTGTGTAAGAAAGGTTACGCGCTGGTATGGGCAAACTGTACGCTTTTGATTACACTGCCTCAAAAAATGGGTCCCGCGGACGTGAGTTTTCCGTCGGCATCTTAAAGGAAGGCGTGGTGACTGTTCTGCAACATGCTATCGCCTTAAAGGATAATAAAGTGCACTGACACTCACCAAGGGCACCGTACGACAGCATGTCTGGCGTCGGGTGGAGCCACCGGTACGCGGTGTCCGGGCACACTCCGCCGTAGTGCAGGGAGTACGTGGACGCTCCCAGGTCCTGGCCCAGGCCGCCCGTGGCGGGGTTGCAGCCGTGGACATGTCCGGACGTGGTCCAACCGCCAGCGGGGCCGCCGCACAGGTCTGCCGCCGAAACACCGCCGCTGCCGACCGCACCACCTCCGACCGAGGTGCCTCCTCCGCCGCCTCCAGGTAAGACCGGGGACTGTCCGTTGGCTCCGAGGAACGAGTGCGGGCTGGAACAGCCAGATTTGACCTCGGGTAAGTCCAGAATGTCGCGCACCGAAAAACTGAGCTTGGCCGGCCGGCCCTGGCCGTTTCTGGACGACTTGGCAGCCGCGGCTGCCGCCGCGGCCACCGCTGCGGCCGCCGCTGCATTGGCTTCGGCCGCGGCTGTGGCTTGGGCCACGGCCCGCCGAAGCACCGACACGTACGCAATGTTCTGCAAGGAGATGGGCAGCGCGGTGACCCGCGGGCCCGCCGACGGAGCCAGACCTGAGCCGCTACCAGCACCACCGCCCGCACTGCCGTTGTTGTTACCACCAGCACCACCACTGTGGTTTCGTTCTTTGAGAAGCGGAATGGCTAGTTCCCTCAGCGTTTGCATGTGGGCCTCATCGCGGGACGCGCTGTGCCGGTGCAGCTGCATGACGTTGACGACGACGAAGCGAGGCGCTAGCGCCGGCGACCCAGCAGGGCCGGTCTACGAGAAGCGCGGAGTCGGAGACCTCGGACAGGGACACGTTGTTGTCTTCTGCGGCGGCTCGGCTCGGAGGCATTGCCGCGCGTACGTCGCGTTTCCCGGTGGTCGGATGCGTGAGAGACGTGCTTCCGACCTTGCGTATACGGAGACCACTCGCTCAGACGTCACCGGCCTCCGCGTATTCTTGAATCCCGACGCGAAACGACGCGGCTGGCCGGGGAAAGAGAAAGCAGACCGACCAAGTGTGCGCCATTCCTGGGGCTCTCTGCGATACCTTTCTGAGAAGCATCAGCCAAGCTTTGGTCGGGTACACATCACGAGAGCACTCGACGTTGGCGCAGAAAGAAGCCTACTTCACGTCTCTTCTAGACTCGTATTTCTGTTGTGTTTTTTTCCTTCAACAGCTTAGGATGAACGACTGGTCGCAAAGGAAAGTCTTAAAATAATAACGTCAGGGCAAAATGAATTGCGAAAGCAAAAGTTACGTAGAAGCAGCGGGAAACAGCCGGATCACTTCAAATGCTGTCTGTCTGTGCGGCTCCGGTGAGTTGAAGACGCGCCCACTTCGGAATCGAAAGAAGTAGAGATATAGGCAGCAGCAACGTAGGAACAAGTCTCAAGCGACCACGCAACACAAAACACACACTTTTGCTCTCTCGATGAGTTCTCGTAAGGCGCCTCACACAAACACACGCACGCATAAAAGAAAAAAAAAGAAATAAAGCAAACAAGATCAAACCGAAGAGGAACCGCAGCTCCGAAGAGAAATGTCCCGGTGCTCCCGTAAGCCGGCAGGTGTAGACGAACGCGAGTGCAGCCGGAACGCGCACTCAACACGCACTCGTCCCACAAGAGGGTGGCACTAGTGGCGACCGCGGGGGGTGCGATGCTTCTTGACGAGAAAACGTCATCGCCGCCGTTGAACCAACAAACGAGCTGGGGCAGGCCAGCCGCTCAGACGAGAAGCCGAGATGAGAGCAGACCTCTTGAAGCGGTCGCGCGCGCCGACTTCGACGAGTGCGTGTGGTAAGTAGCCCCGGCGAGCGAGCTGTGGCCACGTCGGTCGGCCTCTCGAGCTCGTTGTAAATCCGCGCACTGAGGACAAAAACTGACAAGCACCGCCGACACTCGCGCCTCTCTCTCAGCCTCGTGCCCTGCCAGCCCACTCGTTCACACCCTCTCCCTCCGCAAGGCCCTCCACCGCCACTAGCAGCGGGAGCAGCAGTGTACCCCCTTGTCTGTCGCCGGGCGCGCTTTGGCGTTTGAGTGCGAGGCTCCGAAAGTAGGGAGTAGGTGGGGAGGAAACACGTAAGAGGGGGAAAAGAAAGAAATCACGGGGAAAAGTGAGAGAGAGAAGGGGGAGTCTCGAAAGATGGGGAGGGAAGCGCACGAGAGGGGCTGGACGACGGACCGGGCCGAGGATCCTCCCGCTGACAGTCGCGAAGCGCCAACGAGGGGCGCTTCTGCTAATACCACTTGGCCCCCCGCCACCGGAGAGGGGGGGTGGGGGGGCGACACATGCTCTCTAGAGGAGAGCAGAGACCCACCCATGTTCCCGACTTGCACCCCTCCAGCCTTCCGCCCCCTTCAACCCCCCTCCTTTCGCCCGCGTCGCTGGTCGCTTCGTTCCCCTCTCTCCATTTTATACAGACGGGAAAGAAGGGACAGAAAGACTCCACTACACGAAGGAGAGGTTTCGGCGCTCTCTTCTTTTCTCGAGATCTGTTTGACTCCCCTCTTCTTTTTCTCGAACTCTCGTGTCGGGGTCGTCAATAACATCCCAACGTATTACGCTAGTAGCAGCAGCGGACGGTGGGGTAAAAAAGCGGCGTGCGCATGCATGGTGTGACCATGCACGTACCAGCGGGTTGGGGGTAGGGGGGCAGGATAGGGGGGAGGGTGGTCCTCAATTGGCGCCCGGCTCCGGTCCGGAGGAGCGCCATTGGCCCATCGATCCCGAACTACTCGACCAATGGGGGAGCCGCGCGCTCTGTTCTCAACCTCCCCCCCCCCTTCCCCCTCGACACCGGCGTGTACGCGGCCACCCCTTGACTTAAGTGAGAAGGGGCTCTAGAAAAAGACGAGGGTTTTGTCAAATCTTATGTCGCCGTCCACGACGAGCGCTTGCGATAGAGAGAGAGAGAAAAAAAAAGGTGCCCCCACCAACCCGCGCATTCTGTTTCTCAGCAACCTTCTTCGCATGCACTCCGTACGAACTTCCCCGCACCCCTCAATGCGCAAGTACCCCCCCCGTCCCATTCTCTCTACCACTGCCTTGGTTGTACTACGCTGGCCCCAAGCTCTCTTGCTTCTCGTAATGGAATAATGACTTTCTTTCTTTCTTCCTCGTGTTTCCAACCAAATTCACTGTTTGCCGCCGCATTCTGAGACTCTTGCAGACGAACTCCATTTACTCAGCTGAGGCGCAGAATGTACTCTACAAGAACGTAACGCGATCATCCTGACGCATGGCTTCGCCGAAACGGAAATATGTACAATAGATATGCTGAGCTGCAGAAAGCCAATTGACACATACTTTATGGAGACATCGAGAAGTATATAGATGTAGAAAGAAATTAGGGATCGAAACTACCTATCTAAACCGTCCAACTCCTCGTCTATCCGACATTAAGAAAACCGAAACTTGAATACGCATGCCTTGTTTGGGACCCTCCCCAATGCAACCTCAATAAAACGCTAGAATCTGTGCAGAACCGTGCATTCCGTTTCATTTTGTCTCTATAGTGTCAACGAACCGAAATCCGCAGCATAGATGCGAATGCGTGTATTCTTCAAATTTTATCTCGCGTTATTAATGCTGTACTCCTTCCATCAAGCTAGCCTGTCGTCATTCAGAATGCATCAATCACGAACAAGCTGTGTACCCGCCATATGCTCGAACCACTGCGCGTGCTTCTTCATTTTTTTGTCGAGACATCACGCATTTGGAATTACCATCCCGCTGACGTTCTGCTCCATGCACTCCAGCAGCACCGCCTTCAAGGCAACTATCGAGAACTTGTATAACACTTAACACATCTATAATAGCGTACCCCATCACTGGGGTCTTTGAGGTACTGAAAATAAATAAATAAATAAATAAATAAATAAATAAATAAATAAATAAATAAATAAGCAATTTCCATAGTCTGTTTATAGCCCAAAGACTGTCCACATCCATTGTGTTAACCTCTAACCTTAACCTCTGCAACCTGTGAACGTCCCTCTTAGCAGGAACGTCCAGAGGTTGCATGTAGAGAAACGTTTTAAAAAATATCCTGAAATGGCAGCTCTAGCACGCGCAAGATTAAGAGAGTAGCTTAGGGCTCGACTTTCTCCAGGGAGTCCGGCTTAAGATTATTTTGATCTTGCCCCGACTGACTGGCCAAAGCCTTCCCGAAACAACCTAGCGATGCGGCACCAAACCAACCGGGCTTTCGTCCGGGAAACAGTGCGGCTCAACGACAAACTCTCCATCAAAGGAGCCGACCGTCGCGGGCCCTCGATACTGGGGCAGCAGGCACGCGGGCAGGCTATCAATTCATGGCCGCTTTTCAGTGGAGACGTCCTTCACTCCTAAGTTGCTGCTCTTTATGCCATCTCCCGTATGCACATTCTGTCGGCATAGCGCTTCCCGTATAGGGAGAGCCGGGCGTTGCATATCAATCACAGCGAAAGAGCGCCGCAAACGCGGGGGAAAGCAGCAGCCCGCATCGACGTAGAGAGCGAGTGAGACGGGCCGGACAGTCGGCGCATACGAGTCGAGCGCACGCCCTCGCAACGACAGCGCAAAAAAAAAAAAAGGAGAGCGGCGCACAAAAGTGGGTCCGGGAGCGAAGCCATCCTTTTCCTCTCGACTCCGCACGCCTTCTTTCTCTCCTCTCAGCTCTTCGACCTCTCTGCCACTTCCCTCGCCCCATCGTATCCATTTCCCTCGGCTCCTCTCTCTCCCGAGCCTCCTCTCCCCTTCCCCAAACTCCGCGTTCGAACTCCGCATATTCTCTTCCTCGCGTCCCGCTTAAAGTATCCCTTGCCTCCCGAAGCCCCTGCGTAAGAAAAGAAGAAAAAGAGAGACACACACAGAGAGAGAGGCACCGATCCAAAGGAGAGGCTTCCACTCCGCCGCACCAGATGGCGGCGGTGGGTTTTCCCAAATGTGGGAGTGAGTATTTGCACAACGCTCGGACTGAAATAATAAAAGGCCCCACCGTGCCCTCCGGGCTTTGAATGTCTGCGTGTCGGAGGGGGTGGGGGGGTCGTGTAGATAAAGTAAAGAGTCAGAAAATATAACAGACAAGGACAGAAGAGAAAGAGATCGCGAGCTCGAGCTTCAACCACACCACCACCGACTGCCAACACTATTTGGCGCAGCACCTCCGGAACAAAAGTAGTATACTGGCTTTGGGCGGGAGCAAAAAGCAGGTAAGAAAGAGGACACAGGGGAAGGGCGTGACAAAAAAGGAGAGAATGGAAGAAAGGCGTTCGCCGGAGGAGGGCAAGAAAAAAAAAAGGAATCTCCTCGGTCACTGTTTGAAAAGCGACTGTATGTTTCTCTTCCCTTCGCAGCCTGCCCCCCCCCCCCCCCCACCACTGCCATCCAATTCTCCCATCAGCGCCCTTTGCCTTCTTTCTAAATCACCGACGTGTTCGCGGGCGCATTGCAGCCTGGCGCTGACGTCGAGAGACCGGGCTGCAGCGATCTCCGCGCTTGCCGCCTCGACGTCGAAGCGGCGGACGGCCCCACAATGGATGAGGCCGTTTCCGACAATTTGCCATTGTCGCGGACGCCTCGGTCGCCGAATCCAGGTGGTACGAGATCGCCGGGCCCGCCGCGCTTTGTGCGTGCTGCTGCACGCGGATTGCCTCGCGTGTGTGTGTGCGCACACTTCCATCGCGCCTTCTTCCATAGTCGCCCTGCATTTCTTCAGCCTCTCTCTCTCTCTCTCTGGTCCTAGCGTGTCAGAACGGTACGGAGAAGATGAGAGGAGAGGCATCCTTGCATGGGCCGGTATCGTTTTAAACACCCGCCGACACTATGGGCCTATTGCCTTCCTGTAGGTTGTTTGCCGCTTTGCGCCTTAGAAATATAGGGACTGACTGCCTTCTCATTCTCTCTCTTTCTCTCTCTCTCGCTCACTTATTTGCCTTGCAAAGCGCGCTGCGTTTAGAGCACACGGCTCGAGAGCGATGCAGTGGTGTCTCATAAGCACCCTCGATCTTGCCTTCTTTGTAGGGCGCGCGATTTTTGAAAAGAGAAGCGGCAGATTTTGAAAAACGTGCGAGGGGGGGTCGTCAGAAGTCAAACGCTCTCTGCTGCGGCCCTTTTCGTTGTTGTTGCGTGCGCGGCGGCAAAGCTACCCCCTCCCTCCCCTCCCCCCTCTGGAAAGCTCCTCGCGTTCTATTCCACCACGTTCGAGTAGAACGTACACGTACACTTCAGAGAGAGTGCGCGATTCCTTTGCGTGGCTCTGAGATGAGGTTGATGGAGATTTAGGATGCGGCGGGGAGAAGAGGGCGTGAACGCGTAGGCCGCCAGCCGATGAGCGAGTTGAGCTCGAGGCAGTCTGAAAAAAGAAACAAGAAACAGAAGAACAAAAAGAAAAGCGCGCCGTTGGTCGTCGAAGTTGGCACTCCCTTCTTCGTAGGCACCCTCTCACCCTCGGTCCTGCTCGAAGTTCTCAGGAGAGAGGCGCCCCGCCACCTCGTCGCTCTAAGACGAGAGGAAACAGCGCTAATCCCCACTCCTGACTCGAGCATCGGAGCTACAGCTCGCACTCCTGGACGGATGGTTCGGGGAACGGTCGACGCACCTCTTTAATATGCCCCCACGAGGTGTTTGCGAGAGGCGTTGTGGAGGGAGTGGGGCGACATCGACAGGGGAGGTGTTTTCGTTCGCACCTCTTATTCTTTATTTTTCAAATTTTTGCAAGCCCTCTGCTAAGGTTGCACGTTATATATATACATAGCTTGGAAGAGAAGAATGCTCCTGAAAGCTGCAACGCTTATCATTACCTCCTCCGTACCTTCATTTGCCTATTTTCCTTTTCGTTGAGCTCCTGTCAGCTGTCTATTGAAAGCGTTTCGTTCGCACCTTTTGGACCTCCTTTCCCACTGTTTGGTTGCGAGCCAGCTCGGCGAACGTTGGGACGTCGCAAGCGGTATAGCGAATAAGGGCCAAGCCTCCTGAATGCGTGGAACCGGAGACGCATGGAGGACCTTGGGCGATGTCCGGGGCATTTGCGATCGTATGCACATAATGGCTGTCGCCGAGGACCCGTCGTGTCTCCGCATAAGTGCGGGGAATCTCTCGACTGCGCTCTCGATGAGAGGACCGCTTAGATGAGATTACATATCCGTGCGGCCAAAATCCTTCACACGCGCGGGTTTCGCTGCATTGGGCTTAATCCGTATGGCGTTTGCTTTATGATTTGCTTTCTTCGGGATGGGGCTCCCCCTTGACGGGGCTGGAGGTGCTGGATACTTAGGCAAGGCTGGCGGATTGAGCGAAGTAATGGTGCGGGGCGTCCCGCGGCTGCTGCTCAGGCTTGGGATGAGCTGAACGACCGCTTTGAAGCTTGGAGAGACGTGTTATACATTCGGCACTCGAGAAGGTTGAAGTGGTGATCTGTTAAGAGCCGCAATCAATGTCCGTGGACCTTATCGAGCAACCCCCCCCCCCCCATACATTTTGTTATTGTCCGAAGTATCTCAATGCTGCGAAACTTCAGCGTTGAAAATGCGCGTGTCCACCTTTCGCATCAGTCAAATGTCGAAGATAATAGTTTCCGCTAAAGAAGAAAATAAAGCTCGCGCGTTTTCATGCTGCACCAGAGTAGCTTATGCAAATTTGAGGTCATATAATTGGACGATTGTTAATCGACATCCCTATGAGTTATTCTATGCTATCAATCTCCCAGCAATCTGTGAGTTATGACACAATGTATATGCTGTGGTCAAATAGCATGAGCCGTCGACTAAGGTCAACATAAACACAACAGCACAAAAACTGCTATTGTTTTTTTTTTGATGTGCTACATGTTATCACTAGTACATAACGTTTACCACGCCGCTATATCTGTAGACGTCACTACACGCATAACATACGTGTTGCTGTTTAAACACGCACACTTGTCAACCTGTGTAAATCACACTTATCGCTGCATTACAAACACCTCCACAGCGCAGTGTGGTGGAAAGCAGTGCGAAATTCAGAAATTCCACTGCTTTACCTGCGGATAGACAATCGCTGCCTTACCATTTGCGCATATGACTCGAAGTCACTAATCGAAAGAAAACACCGCGCCCGTCTCCAGGGTGCCACAAGCTCTCGACAGGCTTGCTGTTGTTGAAAGCTCAGTGATCTAGAGCGTCCTGTAAAACATTTATGAACCACGAATGTGCGATACTTGACATAAAAACTGTTTACAGCGCAAACACATGCAACCACAAAGTATAAGGGACAGGACACAAGCGCTGACTGTCAACTGTCAGTTGACAGTCAGCGCTTGTGTCCTGTCCCTTATACTTTGTGGTTGCATGTGTTTGCGCTGTAAACAGTTTTTATGTCAAGTATGCACCAACTCGCCCAGAAAGAAGTTTTAATGAAAGTGTGATAAACGACTCAAACCAGCGTTTTGCAACTTGTCGAGAGAGTTGGCGAATTTAGGGTGTTTTCGGGCGCTTCGGCAACTTTGCCTTCTTGGAATCTGTCGTGACATTTTAGTGGTATTTCGCTAGTGGTGTTAGAGTTTCCGGCAGTACTGCCAGAGTGAATGCTTTCTGAGACTATCGAAGGAGTCAGCTGTAATACGCATATAAATGGCGAGATTCTCGGCGAGCACGCATGTATACCGCATTTGCCGAGGTGGCCATCTTTGCTTATGCAAGCACCCGCCGTGATTGCTCAGGGGCTATGGTGTTAGGCTGCTGAGCACGAGGTCGCGGGATCGAATCCCGGCCACGGCGGCCGCATTTCGATGGGGGTGAAATGCGAAAACACCCGTGTACTTAGATTAAGTGCACGTTAAAGAACCCCAGGTGGTCGAAATTTCCGGAGTCCCCCACTACGGCGTGCCTCATAATCAGAAAGTGGTTTTGGCACGTAAAACCCCATATATTATTATTATTGCTTATGCAAGCCCCGACTTCACCGTGTGCAGCATGTTGCGCGGTCTTTGTAACGGCCAACACACACACGGTATGCCCCTCTTGCCGTTACACAGATAAAGAAAGTGCGGTTAACTTATTAAAGAGCCATCTGGATGCCATAAAAGCTCTAGCTGCTTTATTAGGCGAAGCGAAATTGTGAAGAGCAGGTAGGCAATGCAGGCTACAGTCGGCCGTCTGTATATGTAAAATAATTTAGACCCTTAAAAGAGAAAAAGGGTGTAAATGTGTCTATAACTCACACCCATAGCGTGTCCGTTATATAACTCACACCCTCAGGGTGTGAGTTACAGGCACATTTACAGCCTTTTTCTCTTTTAAGGGTGTAAATTATTTTACAGTGTACTATAGCGTTGAGAAGGGATGACGGCGAATTGCTTATCCAGGTTGTCCTTTACTTAGCTTGTGCGCACGGTATTGTGGGATTGTATTCTGACGGCTGACTCGCCGCCGCTGAAAGTAATTTAAACCTATAGCATCAAAACTAATAGAGAAGATACCCTGCAGCAGCGTTTATTGCATATACAACGCTCAATTCTGAGCAAATTGTGATCATTGTCATCGTCACAGAGCTAATTTCTGGATGCGGATTTGACACTGTTTATGCAAATGGTCTGATGCGCTATATTACTATCATCCCTCCGTCATGTCGTTGGATCCAGTTACTTGCATCACTGATTGCGCGAGTTCTTATCGGAACGCGTCTTTCGTTTCTATAGCAGCAACTACGCGATAACATTATCGAGGATGCATTGTTCATAAACCCTAACACCTTTAATCTAATTTTTATAGAAAGCAATCGGAATGCAGGCCGATGCTGAAAGTTGCCTACTCACAGCTCACCTAATTAAAACACGGAAAATAGGATGACTAAGATATTAATACCTTTGTGCGGAAATTACTTATTCTCGTCATCATCATTCCAGAGCGAATTATGCAAGAATGTTTGCATCGACGATGGATTTCAATCCGAGCAATATAGCTGAACGCCTATTAAAAAGCTGATCACGTTAATGAAGCAACGATGCGCTCGAAAGCGTGTATTGGTTTCGGTGAGGTCATTTAGGTAGCGCTCGTTCTGTTGCGTAATTCCGCAGAGAACCATGCACATCCGTTAACCATGCACATCCGTAGCGCGGCCAAAGCCCTCTCCTGCTGGCTTCGTTAAGGGGAAAGGCTAGCGGAACCGGAAGGAGGAGGGCTGTCCGTCACGATGGCTCCACCGCAGTATCCATAACCACAGCAGGTAGACATGCAGGCCCCCATTAGCCCTCGCGTGACGTCAGTGGCTAAGGCCCGCACAACTCTGTTACGCTTCACAGAAGATGCCACAGAGGCGCGCACGTCTCAAGACGGAGCCCCAATTCTACCTCCGCATTGTCACCCCCCCCCCCCCCTCCCGTTGCCGTACCTTCGCAACCTCCGCAATAGGCCTGGATGCTAAAGGCACATTAACGAAATATTTGCTTTACCGTCGCAAGTGCCACCTGAGTTTTCGAGAGCTACTAGGTCGTGAGAACTCACAAGTTTGTGAGAACCAAGTTCGTGTCGAAGGTTCTTCTTTTCTTTTTTGTTTGATGTATTTGCTGCTGGCGTGCAGCAAATCACGTGCCCGTTGCATAGACGCCAGCTCGTTATCGGTGGTGAAAGCCGGATCACCATCCACCAACTATGCCAACCACACGCAGCACTAACCACGGAGCAGCGGTCCCCGAGCGCGCGCGAAGAAGCCAAAGAATGCTATTCGCTTTAAAAGTGGCAGTTTGGCGCGAAAACTACAGCACTGAAAACGATGTCAAGGCCTTTGGCGTGGCGCTCCAGCTCCCGGCAAGATGTTATAACAAAACGCTAGTGCGACAAGGCGCGACACATCGCGGTATACAGCTATAGCTGGGCGGCATGCACCATTAAAACTCTATTTGGACATTCTATGGAAAGTCCGGTCACATTTGACTGTCACGTTAACGGGGTGTCTATAAACAAATTCCATAGACCAGGTACACACAACAGTTAGACTTGTCTACAGGCAGACTAAGGAGTTATTATGTTGCACTTTCTACACAAGATATTTCATCGACAAATCCTTTACACTGGTCTGCAAAAGTCTAAGGATTTATGCTCCTGCACTTTTTTTTATTGATTATCGTGCATCGAATGCCTCTATATAAATATATTTAGGTTCCCTGTACTCTTTGTAGCATATTACATTGTAGTTTCTCTTTCGATATCGCTTATTGTCGGTCTACAGAGAAAGCCCACAAGCTTGTCCGTATAGGCAGTGTAAATTTACTTTTTGTAGGCCAGGAACAGCGGCTCGATTATCGTGTATTGAATGCCTCTATATAAATATATTTAGATTCCCTGTACTCTTTGTAGCATATTGCATTGTAGTTTCTCTTTCGATATCGTTTATTGTCGGTCTACACAGAAAGCCCACAAGCTTGTCCGTATAGGCAGTGTAAACTTACTTGTTGTAGGCCAGGAACAGCTGCCCGGCAGATACCGGGAGCGTCACAATGCTGGCTCGACGATGACGGCCGGCAACGGCGTTGCAGGCCAATTTGCGTCACCGACGGCGCCCATTGTCCGTGCAATTTCTAATCACAGTAATATCTATACGCGATTGTGGAATTCCCGAAACTGCAGAGCACTCTATAAGTAACGCCGTTAGTGGAGCCGTTGCGAATAATATTGAAACGCCATATGTTTAACGCGCTGCGAAAATACACCTACACGAGCGTTTTTTGCATTGTGCCATCATCGGAATGCGGCCGCCGCTGCAGGGGATCGAGCCCAGGACTTCGCGCTCAATATCGATCGATCGATCGATCGATCAATCAATCAATCAATCAATCAATCAATCAATCAATCAATCAATCAATCAATCAATCAATCAATCAATCAATCAATCAATCAATCAATCAATCAATCAATCAATCAATCAATCTTTATCCATCTCGAGAAGAACAGAAACAGCCAAATCCACTGATCCATCGCTGCTTGTCAGACTACTAAAGGGAATACAAGTCAAACATATTCGATAGTGCCGCGAGGTAATGACGTTGAAGAACACAGCAGCAATACTGTGAAAAACAAAACAAGCTGTGCCCACAAAAACAGGCTACACTTATAGCGCAGCGATAGCGGCGAACACGGTCGGCGATCGTCGAAAATTTGATCAGCGGGTCAAGCGCGTCGGCTTTTATACAGCAGTCGTAGAATGTTCCAGACTAATCGTTGGGACCCGCGCGCCTTCCACAAAGTTCTACACCAATCGCGTCAGGCGATGAAATCAGATAACACAAGGTTCGGCGACAACAGACAGCGGATAGAAGCATCGATAACTTTCCAGAATCTTCGGATACATGCAGGCGCGTCCCGCGCTGTACGATAACGTTCGTTAGGCGGCGAAACGTGGTCGCCCGATAAAGATCGCTAAGATAAAGATCGATAAGTACACGTGTCAATAGCCAGTCGTCGACTAGAAGCAGTTTTGGGCTTTAGCCTGTAGGATCGACATTCATCTTCGTCAACGTCAGGAGCGGTGGGCGCTTATTCAAGCTTCGGCATTTGTTCGATATTTTGAAGTAGTTCTTGTATATGCGCTAATGGTCATGCTTACTGTTGGTTCGCTGTTCGCGCGCTGCCGACAATATTTTTTTATATACCGTTGACAAAACCACTAAATATTCAGGTGGTCGCCAAAGGTGGCTTCTCCGGAGGGGTTCCCTCGATGCGGGGAAACTAAGCTTGACGAACGAGCGTGCTAAGAACAGGCACGCTCTCGCGCGGACAGTTTTTGGGGAGCGTCGAAATAACGACCCACACGCTACGGTATCTCGTCTGAAAGCAAGCGATTGACTAGCAGAAAAAGCGTCTTTCCATAATTGCCCATAAGTTTTGTGATGGTGGTTGCACTACTCAATATGAGTTTTTTTTCCCCAGTTATAGCGATCATGCATCGGTAATAATCAGGTAACCATCAGGTTTGACCAAAGAAAAGTGGTAAGGGCCTGTTGTACCAAGAGAGGCTAGCTGTTGTCAACCCATCGCTGTTTAGTCGAAACCACTTCTATTTTCATAAAGCTATGCCATACAGACAATACAGTACAATACTAATATTACAATACAATAAGGTCCCCGCAACAAGCGATGGAACAAAAAAATTTTAAACGTAACGTTGAGTGACACAAAGACAGCGATGTGGACTAGGTTCCAAACCGAGATAGGCGGTATTCTAGTTGGAATTAGGAGGAAAAGGATGTAGCTGGGCAGGCCATATAACACGTAGGGTAGCTAATGGGTGGTCCATTACAGTTACAGATGGCATGCCATGGGAAGGGAAGTGCTGTCAATGATGGGAGAAAATTAGGTGGGTGATTAAATTATCAAATTTGCAGGCACAACTTGGGATCAGCTAGCTCAAGATAGGGGTAATTGGAGATCGCTCGGAGAGGCCTTCGTTCTGCAGTGGACATAAAAAAATGCAGGCTAATGATAATGAAAGTGTTGATGGAAATGGGGATAATACAATATAGAAAACGCCCGTTCATTTGTTCGTGTCGTTACTCCTACACTCATTAGCTCGCTCGCTCGTTCACTCACTCACTCACTCACTCACTCACTCACTCACTCACTCACTCACTCACTCACTCACTCACTCACTCACTCACTCACTCACTCACTCACTCACTCACTCACTCACTCACTCACTCACTCACTCACTCACTCACTCACTCACTCACTCACTCACTCACTCACTCACTCATCTGTCCATCCGTCCACTCTATCATTTATTTAATCAAGATTCATGGGGACGCCGGCGGACGAATTACACGTGACCTTGATAACGGCCTGCAATATAATCGCCTAAACTACAACAGAACGCCTTGGCAATCAGCCTGCAAAAGGCCCGTTGTATATGTCGCAAATCCTATAGGACACAGAGGGCGTTGCCCCGAAAGCGGCTGACCTGGGACAGATAACGTAATTGCCAATCAAGCACTATCTTCGCCTCGCAGGAACCAGCGCCCTCCGAGCCGCCGGCTCCGAGCTCGTTTCGAGTGAAACAGTAGCCGCCCTTTATCTCGGCCACCACGCATGCGAAGTGCCGATGCAACCAGCCTCCTCACCCGCGGACCACTGCAGACACAATGGCGAGGAGAAAGCGCCTGTTTGCTGTGTACTAAACACGGCGCGTGCCACTTGTGGTTGGATCGAGCAATTGACGCGGCCCCTGTCCAGCCGCGTTCGACGCCGCCGTTGCGTTTCGTTTCCTTCGATAAAAGTCGCACTCCGAGTCCACCGCCCTCGCGTGCCAACGAGTGGTCGAGCACTTGTTTCAAGCACCGATGCTCGAGTCGCGTACTCACTCCTCTGTTTTGAATGGGCCACTCAAACGTGGGATGCCCGTATGTGGGGCGTCGCGGCATGCGACATGCTGGTAGTGAGAGCGGTGCCAAGTTATACGCACAGTGGCTTACCGATAACGTTAGAAAAAAAAGAAGAAAAAAGCTCGTTTGTTTTTGACGCTACATCGAAGTGACGCTAATGCGACGTCATTACGGCGTTAGCCGATTGTCTATCTGCTTCTAAATGAACTCACCGCCCCCGCCTTCCACCTCTCAGCAATGCTAAGGTCATCCGTTATGGAACGTTACATAACTATGTAACGTAACATAACGTAACGTAACGTAACGTAACGTTACGTTACATAGTAAGTTAATATCTTACAATCTGTCGATGCTACCTGCTCTACTCCACAGCGCTTCATTATCTGCGATCCTCTTAACCTATGACGCATTGCTTATCTACATCTGTCCCCACCTCTTAAACCAATAGTGGTCCCCGAAGCGACGTTGCTGACGCCAATATTTCGACTAGTTCCCTTGCCGAAACGTTGGTCTAGCTTCCTGGCTTCTAGCTTCCTGTGATGGCTTCCGAGCTGGCTCCTAGCTTCCTGTGATCATTTCTCTTGTTTCGCTTTCCGTACCACCAGTGCTCATTACAATGCACCAGTAAGGTATGGAGTACAGCAGCTCTACTTTGTCGCGCAGAGCACGAAATTGAGCACCATCCCCCTTGTTTTGTCATACTTGCGTTCGCTGACGCATTACAGAGACTTAGCGAGTACGGGCGTACCAATACACCGTCGTCAGGATCGGGCCATTCACGCATTTGGTTACGCTGCTTACGAGACAGTCCCACTGGTAATATGGTGCCCCGAAAGAACGTCAGCGACTGTCCTGTGCGACGTTTAGAGCTAAGAAAAAAAAACGAAAATACATAAAATTGTGGCATAGGAGGGCAACTGAAGCGATCTGCAATAGCATTGTCCAGGTCTCTCTGGTCGTAATTTCACGCCTGGTGCACACGGCGCCTTACGCGCATATGTGCTCATCAGAAGTTGTGACGAAGCGAGAGAATACGTAGTCGATATATGCAGAATGCTAGACAGTAACAGATGTAATAAAACCTGCTTATGTCACACAGGGTAGGTGACTATTTGATGCCACCTCGGTTCAGAGGAGATGCTACTAGAAATTCTCACCAAGCCGGTCGGCCACGCGGAGAGACGCCGTTAACTCAATTCCGTGCTTCTAACATGCTGCCGTGTAGTAAAGCGGGCTAAGGAGAACGCTTACCTCGGGAGCCTCCTATTTACAGGAACTTGCGAACGGAGAAATCGTTTTGCTCAGCATTCAGTGTATTGATTTCGGTGTAGTTTGTTAGACCTTTAAAAAATGTTAAAATCTACCGACTGCGAGAAGCAGATTTTTTTTTTTTCATTTTAGACTGTCGACTGTTTAACGTTTGTTTCAAGTCGTAGAATTAAAAAGAAAGACAAAATAAAAAAGAACACGAATCATTGAAGATCACAACTTTGCAACTCATAATTAAAAAGCCATTACCCATTTCTACAAACTCTGATTATAGAGGCATCTAAAGCGGGCAAAATTGAATACACTACAATTGAATACACTGCCCTTACGATGTATAACCCTAATTTGTTAGTAGGCGCCCACGAAAACCACCAAAAACATTGTAACAATTTCACGCTAGATTCAAGCTGTTATACAATCATTGTCCGCTACAGATGTCCTAACGCTTGCGGTTTGCAGAACTGCAATATCTATTTTTAGTGCAGAGTGAAAGTTTGGTGAACTTAGTGGTCCGAATTTAATTTTTGTTTAACTGACCAAATGTTGCCAAAGTTCGCAAAACTTGACGTGTATATATATATATATATATATATATATATATATATATATATATATATATATATATATATATATATATATATATATATATATATATGCCAAGGGCTTTATGGTCCTGATTAACACAATCGAGCCCCTCGGTTTCCTTTCTTCTCATGTTCATATATGTTTGAACAGGGAGATAGATGAGTTACCCGCGAGGTACACCTTCCTTTTAAAGTGAACGATGATCAGTCTTCTCACACAATTGGCTACATGCGTTGGTGTATATCGGTCGCCTTTGTCTATAGGACCTGCGTGCGCGCCAGAACAAAGCGATAAGGAGAGATAAGTCTTGGCAGCTCGAGCCGAATACTCTCACTATCTCCTTCGAGCTCTCTTCCTTTGTTTCTCTCAATTCGTACTCTACGCAAGATAACAAAGTGCCTTTATTTTTCGAGGGTCCCTCGATGACCTAACGTATATACCCACTGACGGCAGATTGTGTCGACGGCAGTGTTCTGAGAGTAAGTCGCGATAAAAAAATGAGCAGATAAGGGAACTAGCTGATCATATCAGTTATGCGAAACAAAGATTGAGCCCCACCGGCAATGCGTAATTCCCGTTAGAGAGAGAGATAGAGAGAGAGATGAAGAGGAAAGGCAGGGAGGTTAACCAGATATCAGTCTGCTTGTTTGCTACCCTACATCCCATAAGACATTACAGCATGGCGACATCACTTATCTGAGCACGCGATGACTTGACTGTTTTCGCTAGACAGAAATAATTCGATTTCGTTTCGAGACGCGTTCGTCCTAAAGTGGACATGTTTAAGCAGAAAAGCGCGGAACTGGGCTAGTTGGTGCATCTTAAAGCGGGTAAACAGCCTGCGGAAACAGAGAGATAGGATGAAGCAGACGACGGGACTAGCTGGAATTTACGAGCTATGTTCTGAGGCAACAACAATAACTTACAACTATACATGATTGTAAGTTTTTTAGTTGTGAGTTCAAGCAGTAGTACCCTCGTCGGTTTTATCTGGTTTCTCGTGTGTTTCCGCTGGTTTTTTAATCCGTTTAATATGTATAAGGCTGATAATGACGAAGCTGCTGCTGATAATGATGACGCTGATGGTGTTGATGATAATGACGACGACTTCCTTTAGTTACTGAGTGTTCGGTTAAGTGAATACACCGTTACTCCATTCCAAGTGTTCTCTTTGCTGAATGTTGTTGCAGAAGCACAAAGCTCTCGGTTTAAAATCTCCAGTCTCAAATAACGCACGCTCTCCCCACACAAGGAAACCAGACCTTGATTCACCCCTTGAGCTAGACGGAAAGGAACGAAAAAAATAGATAGAATTTATTGACAGGAAAGAGAGAGAGGTCGACCTAAGCTAGTGCGCTCTGGTCTGCTACTCTGCACTGGGGAACAGAGAAGGGGAGTGAAGGTACTGGGATGGGTGATGATGATAAGATAAGCGTAGCTGCTTATGTATGTTAAACAGTGGCCCTACTACAGCCGCTAGTCTAGCTTGATTGTTTTAAGAACTTGTACATTGCCTAAACATAGATACCCCGTTTGACGTGATAGCTGCTGGACCCTTGTTAAATATTGACATGTCATCATTGAGTTTGCCGATAACGAACAGTTCATTGCATAAACAGAATTTCTCGTATTGCTCACAAATGTATATAAAGTCTTACACGATAAGAAAAAAAATATTAGCTCCAACCGGATGAATGGATGAGTGCTGTGATCGTGCCCTCTGAAACAGGGCGGTTGGTTGCGCCACCAAACTCTTTTTCTTCTTTTTGCCGAATGTCTTATCTATCTAATTAATTATTTTTACGGACAAAACCTTCCCAGCATGAGAAATTCTGAACCATAATTTGGAACTTTGTTTTTGTATGCCTCCGTAGTTCGTAGTCTCTCTACTTTTTTTTTCTGACACCAAACCTCCAATCGCCTTTTTACCAAAACGAATCAAGAGGCACGCAGTGGCATCAACGTCACGCCCTCGTCCCAGTTTCGCCCTGCACTCTCACCACCATCTAAACACGTCGTCGCCTAGAAATGTTATTTCTCTCTCGGTGCCCTGAGGTTTGAGTGGCTAGATCTCTCATACAAACCTGAACGCTAGAAACTCAAAACGTTTTTCCTTTCTATTCTTTTGCTCCCGGAGAGCTGTCGAGCTTTCAAAACTGGAAGTCCTTTCTAAAACAAATCATGGCTCTGCTCGTGATGCAGCTACCGCTGGCATGCAAACTAGATGCGTGCGGTGAGCTAGATGTCGGGCTGCATTCTAAGAAGTCTGACATTCTTCCATAGCGACGTGGGCACACGAGCGAAAAGAGGGCCCGCCGTCTCGACTATAAGCTCTCTGAATGGCCCTTTCTCGAGAGCTTACTTGAAACGGCGTCTCCCCCTCCTCTCCTGCGCTCGGTATTACACTCCAGATCGCGTGAACATTTGCACGAGTTCTCGAGTCCCGGAACGCCGGACGCACCCAGACGTTCGAGGGATCAACAATGGCTGCGCAAAGTGCGGCATAAACTTGCAGACGTATTATGCAGACAGAAAAGCGTGAATGTACGCATATTTCATAGCCTTACAAATCTCTGTAAAGCCCTCTATCTAAAATCGATGGCCGCTGGAGGGCGACGTTCGCGGTAAGCCCCCGAAAGTCAGTGGAACGCGTTTCTCCCAAACAAGCAAAAAACCGTAAGCTTACCACCAATTCAATGTGCGCGAGAGTTTCTTCGTTACTGACAGAAAAGGCAACAAAACGATGTGCACACATCTATCTATCTATCTATCTATCTATCTATCTATCTATCTATCTATCTATCTATCTATCTATCTATCTATCTATCTATCTATCTATCTATCTATCTATCTATCTATCTATCTATCTATCTATCTATCTATCTATCTATCTATCTATCTATCTATCTATCTATCTATCTATCTATCTATCTATCTATCTATCTATCTATCTATCTATCTATCTATCTATCTATCTATCTATCTATCTATCTATCTATCTATCTATCTATCTATCTATCTATCTATCTATCTATCTATCTATCTATCTATCTATCTATCTATCTATCTATCTATCTATCTATCTATCTCTCTCTCTCTCTCTCTCTCTCTCTCTCTCTCTCTCGCACACACACGCACAAACACGCACGTGAAAGCACAGACACACACACGGCAAATGATCACAAAATAAAAACCCTGCGGTGTGCCGAGAGGACGCAGCTGAAGCGGCAGGCACAACACGCAAGGAGTTGTACGCGCCCTTCTCGCACGGAGTACATAAGGGAAAGAATATATCCACCATCTTGACCAAGCCCCTCGACGCGAGAGACGTGCCCCGCGGTAAACAACACTTCTCGCGGAACTGCCGTTGCCTCGGCGTGTTCTTCGCCGAGCAAGCAAACGCAAACGAATGATGCGCGCGAACGCCCAAACGCGCACGAGCACCACACTCAACCGACGCACGTTCCACGCTGGGAGCCCGAGTAAAGTTCTTCTCTCTCTCTCTCTCTCTAGTCTCTCTTGTACGAGACTTCAGCTCGGAGAGCAGACGCTACAGCCGAGGCACCACGTGACGCGAATCTGGAGGGCCTCATAAACTCTTCTCGTGTGGCCTCGCGCTAACGAAGAGTAACGTCCGTTCGAGGACCCGCGGGCTCTTACGTCGGGACTAATCACGCTTTACTATAGCCTCTCTCGCTGTTCTGTGTTGTCCGCGCAGTGCGCTGTCCGTCGAGCTATAGCGAAGCCGTGATGAGGGTCTGGCGTGGCGCGAAAGGAGGATCACTGGGAGCCCGAAGTGGCGAAAGCGTCTGCACTACTCCGCCTCAATAACGCCGTGCAGTGCGGCAAAGGCCACATATAGGGTCCGTGTCGGGAGTAGTAATGAGAAGCCTACGGCGTGTTGCAGATAAGCCTGGAAGAGGAGGGTTCTACCACTGCACGGTACTAATTCTTCAGCGCACGGACCGTGTTCAGCATATAAGGATTTAAGGAGATCGCTCCGCGACTTGGAAACCTACGGACTGTGTGACCTACTATAGAGCTACGTTTATATTGTTACGTAGGAAGACACCGACGAAAAGCTATTTACAAGTATATTTACAGAGCAATACGCCGCAGTTGACCAAGAGGCAACAGCCCGCGCTAGCTTCCAAACGTCGTCTTCGTCTTCTTCCTTCTCGGCGCTTCGTCATTGGGAATACTACCCCGTAGCACTACCCCCGGCGGCAAAAGCGCCGTCCCGGAGCGACTAAAGGCTGGACTCTGAAGCAGTGTAATAGGTCTTGAGCCTACTGACGTGCACGACATCACTAGACGCCAGAGTAGATGACGGGGTTGAGCTCACAGGAGCAATTTCATAAGTAACAGGCGTCACCTGGCGCAGCACGCGGTAGGGCCCTGTGTACCGCGAAAGGAGCTTTTCAGAAAGTCCAACATGACGACAGGGCGACCACAGGAGCACGAGTGCACCAGGCGAAAACTGTACGTCACGGTGGCGGGCGTTGTACTGACGCTGCTGCGTGGTTTGCGAGTCCGTCAGTCGAGCACGGGCAAGCTGGCGTGCATGATCGGCGAGGGCGATGGCGTCGCGCGCATACTCGGTTGTTGAGGTCGCAGCAGGAGGAAGTACCGTGTCCAGGGGCAAGGTCGGTTCGCGACCGTAGAGTAGATAAAATGGAGAAAATCCGGCGGTGTCGTGCCGAGAAGAATTGTAAGCGAAGGTGACGTAAGGAAGGGCAACGTCCCAGTCGTGGTGGTCCTTCGAAACGTACTTGGACAGCATGTCAGTAAGAGTACGGTTTAAGCGCTCTGTCAGGCCATTGGTTTGAGGATGGTATGAGGTAGTCAGCTTGTGTTGAATAGAGCAGGAACGCACAATGTCGGCGATAACTTTCGAGAGGAAGTTACGACCACGGTCAGTAAGCAGCTGTCGCGGGGCGCCATGCACTAAGATAATGTCACGCAAGAGAAAGTCCGCGACGTCAGTGGCGCAACTGGTAGGTAGAGCCCGCGTGATAGCGTATCGGGTGGCGTAATCAGTTGCGACGGCTACCCATTTGTTCTCAGAGGATGACGTGGGAAAGGGACCGAGGAGGTCTAATCCAACACGAAAAAACGGTTCCACAGGGACGGCGATCGGCTGGAGATGACCGGAAGGTAGCACCTGAGGCGTCTTCCGACGCTGGCAGGGATCACAGGCAGCAACATAGCGTCGGACGGAGCGAGCAAGACCAGGCCAATAGAAGCGGCGGCGGACGCGGTCGTACGTGCGGGTTACGCCAAGATGTCCTGCAGTGGGTGCGTCATGCATCTGAAAGAGCACAGTCTGTCGTAGATGTTTTGGCACGACAAGAAGAAGATCGGGGCCATCAGGGAGGAAGCTCCTTCGGTACAGAATGCCGCCCTGGAGGACATATCGGCGAACGGATGCGTCGGTAGGTGTAGAGCGCAGACGCTCGATGAGTACTCGTAGCGATAGGTCTCGGTACTGCTCATCGGCGATGTTAGCGAAGGCAGACACAGAGAAAATGCCGTCGGCGGTACTACTGTCGGCGTCGTCAGGCTCGTCTACCGGGTAGCGAGACAGGCAGTCAGCGTCCTTGTGTAGTCGGCCAGATTTGTAGGTGACAGAGAACGAATATTCTTGGAGGCGTAAGGCCCAGCGACCAAGTCTTCCTGAAGGGTCTTTCAATGAGCATAACCAACAAAGCGCGTGATGGTCTGTGATAACGGAAAAGGGTCGGCCATATAAGTATGGGCGGAACTTCGCAACCGCCCAAACTAGGGCCAGACACTCACGCTCAGTGATGGAATAGTTGCGCTCCGCGGTGTTACGAACTTGTACCGCTGCACCACGATTACGGCTTTGTGGTCCCGTAGCGCTCGTCACCCGTTTCGTGACAGAGCGTTGGTAGCGATGACTCCGAGCCTGGCGTCGATGAGAATAACAAAAGGGACTTTATACATTATATACAGGTTATCATACAGGACATGAACGGGTCGGCACTGGGGCCGAGTGCTCACAACAAACGCGACTGTTCTCGCACGACGACGTCCGGCGAAAACGCGTGACACATTTCACCCTAGTCGGGAGCGACACTCTCTCCCGGTGAGGTCGGCGGATCCTGTTTTCGAGCGGCGTGTCGCTGCTTTTATAATCCCCGAGGCCCATTGTCACTCAAACGGCCCAATACAAAGTCAGCACACGGCGGTCGTCCGAGGGGTCCAACCAGCGACCGCGCTGGCCACCCGGTTCAAAGTTCGCGCGCGCGGTGACCTCCAGGCAAGGGAGGTGCGGCGCCGGGCTGTCGGGCACACGCGGACACGTCCAAACACGCTGCTCGCCGAGGCTTCTCCCGCACGACGGCGCAGCATCTTGTCTTGTGAAGGGAGAATTATGGCGCTCGCAGGATAGATTCCGCATCTTGCAGATTCGGAATCCGGGCTTGTGGTAATGGCACAACAGCATCCCCGCCCTCAGATAAGGCGCCGGGAAGACGAGCTGCCTCCACGTGGCTCGGATGCCAGGCGCGCACGTTCGTCAGGCTCGTCCAAGTTCACGTCCAGTGTCGGGACGCCAGGTAACATCACGTGCCCAGCTCCGACTCGCCAGGACAGGAGCTCTGCTCACCACGTCGTCGCCAAGGCACCTTGACCAGCTCCGCTCGGGTCGTTCCTAAGACCTTGCTTCTCGCCACTGGTCCCGCTTGGTCGTTCTGCAGCTTGCAAAACCGACCGGCAAAAGGCAACACCCAACACGAACAAGTGCCCTCTGTCTCCCGTCAAACACCAGACAAGGCCATAATTCAAATCAACCTAACTAAATTGTTTTCCCCTTTTTTCTCCCGCTGCAACAAGAGGCAGGTGTACGATCTAGCACACAAGGCTTAAACAATCAGTTTTCAAATCATCAACACAACAAAATAGAAACAATTATTAATCAGCAATAATAATGACAAATAGAATGGTCCCCTTGAAATCGCTTTGGACCGAAAGCATACTTCTGAGGAAGCAAATGAGGTCATTCATTTTTGCCCCGATCTCCCTGTGAACAGGACAGGTCGTCGCGAAGTAAGAGAAGGTAAGTAACGAGCAGGAACGAGTAGGCCACTGAAAGAAGCGAGGCCTAGAATGCACGACTTAGAGCATCAGCGTTCGCGTTCAACCTTCCCTTCTTATAACGGACAACGAGGCTGTGCTGCTGTAGGGTCATGCTCCATCTCAGCAAACGGCCGCTTTTAGAGGACATGCTACTTAACCAAGTTAGAGGGCAATGGTCTGTTTCCACAACAAACTTAGAACCGGAGACATAACAAGCCAGCTTCTGAACGGCCCACACAACGCAGGCGCACTCTTTCTCAGAGGTGCTGTATGCCTCTTCTCTACAACTTAGTTTGCGACTTAAATACAAAATTGGTCGTTCATGACCACTAGCATCTTCCTGGCATAGTACTGCTCCCATGCCGCGATCACTCGCGTCGCATTGAATGATGAAACCTTTCGAAAAGTCTGGTGCCGTCAGAACGGGCTTATGGCTTAATGCTCGCTTCAGCATTTGGAACGCATTTTCTTTCTTTGAGTCCCACGTCACCTTGACGGGCTCCGACTTCCGAAGTGCGTCGGTTAGCGGGCTGGCAAGGTCAGAGTAGTCTCTCACATAGTGTTGGTAATATCCAGCTAAACCTAAAAAGGCCCGTATATCCGTCTTCGTGGTTGGCCGGGGATAGTTCAAAATAGCAGCTACTTTGATGTCGGACGGTCTACGCCGGCCGCGCCCCACCACATGGCCCAAATAAGTCACTTCACCGCAACCTAGGTGACATTTAGCTGGTTTCACAGTAAGACCTGCCTCTTTCAACCGGCTCAACACGACTCGCAAGTGCTCCAGATGTGATTCCCAAGTGTCCGAAAATATGGCAACATCATCGAGGTACGGCAATGCGAACTCGCCTAAACCATGCAGCACTCTGTCCATCAGGCTAGAGAAACAATACGGCGCGTTTTTGAGGCCGAAGCTCAACATGAGTGGCCGGAATGTTCCAAGCGGGGAAACGAAGGCGGCATAGCGGCTAGCCCGTTCCGTAAGGGGTACTTGCCAATAGCCTCTCACGAGATCCAGGGTAGAGATATAATTTGCCTTCGACACTGTCTCTACCCTTTCTTCCAGGTTCGGTATAGGATATGTCTGATCTCGGGTTATCGCGTTCAGACGCCGATAATCGACACATGGCCTCGGATCTTTTCCTGGAGCCTGGACTAGTACCAAGTGTTACGGACATCCAACCGGTGCCACCAGTGTTACGACATCCAACCGGTGCCGCCAGTGTTACGGACATCCCACCGCTGCCACCAGTGTTACGAACTTGTACCGCTGCACCACGATTACGGCTTTGTGGTCCCGTAGCGCTCGTCACCCGTTTCGTGACAGAGCGTTGGTAGCGATGACTCCGAGCCTGGCGTCGATGAGAATAACAAAAGGGACTTTATACATTATATACAGGTTATCATACAGGACATGAACGGGTCGGCACTGGGGCCGAGTGCTCACAACAAACGCGACTGTTCTCGCACGACGACGTCCGGCGAAAACGCGTGACACATTTCACCCCAGTCGGGAGCGACACTCTCTCCCGGTGAGGTCGGCGGATCCTGTTTTCGAGCGGCGTGTCGCTGCTTTTATAATCCCCGAGGCCCATTGTCACTCAAACGGCCCAATACAAAGTCAGCACACGACGGTCGTCCGAGGGGTCCAACCAGCGACCGCGCTGGCCACCCGGTTCAAAGTTCGCGCGCGCGGTGACCTCCAGGCAAGGGAGGTGCGGCGCCGGGCTGTCGGGCACACGCGGACACGTCCAAACACGCTGCTCGCCGAGGCTTCTCCCGCACGACGGCGCAGCATCTTGTCTTGTGAAGGGAGAATTATGGCGCTCGCAGGATAGATTCCGCATCTTGCAGATTCGGAATCCGGGCTTGTGGTAATGGCACAACAGCGGGCGAGAGGAGCCTGCTGGCGTAAGCGATAACACGGTCGTGGCCACGCTGGCGTTGTGCCAGTACTGCGCCAATTCCGTAACCGCTGGCATCAGTACGGACTTCGGTAGGCGCAGAAGGATCGAAATGGGCCAGAACGGGAGGCGTTGTGAGAAGATCGATGAGAAGCGAGAATGCAGAGGCCTCGTCATCGCCCCACTGGAAAGGGGCGTCTTTTTTCAAAAGCTCGGTTAGTGGTCGTGCTATGGCCGCGAAATTTTTGACGAAACGGCGGAAGTACGAGCAAAGGCCGATGAAGCTCCGCACATCCTTGACACACTTCGGAACAGGGAAGTGCGTAACAGCATGGATCTTGCCTGGGTCCGGTTGCACTCCGTTGGCGTCAACGAGATGTCCAAGGACGGTAATCTGGCGACGGCCGAATTGGCACTTCGATGCGTTGAGTTGCAGACCGGCTCGCCGAAAAACGTTCAGGACTGCTGAGAGGCGCTCGAGGTGCGTAGCGAATGTTGGGGAGAATACTATAACGTCGTCCAAGTAGCACAGGCACGTGGACCATTTGAAACCGTGAAGAAGGGAGTCCATCATGCGTTCAAAAGTGGCAGGAGCGTTACATAGGCCGAACGGCATCACCTTGAATTGATAAAGACCGTCGGGTGTTACAAAGGCAGTCTTCTCGCGGTCGAGATCGACCACGGCAATCTGCCAATAGCCGGAGCGAAGGTCAATAGAGGAGAAATAGCGAGCACCGTGGAGGCAGTCAAGGGCGTCATCAATCCGAGGTAGGGGATACACGTCCTTTTTGGTAACCCTGTTAAGGTGCCGATAGTCCACGCAAAAGCGCCATGAGCCATCCTTCTTTTTTACCAGCACGACCGGTGACGCTCATGGACTACATGACGGTTCAATAATGTTCTTGGCAAGCATTTTGCGAACTTCGGTGTGAATCACTTGACGCTCAGCCGGTGATACTCGATACGGGCGGCGATGAATAGGAGGGGCATCTCCGGTATTAATGCGATGTTTAACAGCTGTTGTTTGGGCCAGAGGACGATCGTTAAAGTCAAAAATATCTTGGTAGGAAATCAGAACGCGGTAGAGCGCACGAGCGTGCTCGGACGGCATGTCGGGTGCAATCATTTTCTGTAAGTTGGCGATGGTACAAGTTGCCGACTGCGATGGTAGAGGAGGATCGGTTGAATTGTCGTCTACTGAAATCGATGCTACAGAGTGATCCTCGAATGAGCAAAGTTGGGCCAGAGACATCCCGCGTGGCAGCACTTGTGTCGTCAAGGCAAAATTGACCACTGGCAGGCAGACGCAATTCGCCGTAATAGATAAAATAGTATGAGGTAGTGTGATCCCGTGTGTAAGGAGAACGTCTTGCATAGGAGCCGCGATGTAGTGACCGTCGGGCACTGGTGGGGATGACACGAAGTCAACGTAAGTCAGTGCCGAAGGTGGCAAGCGAACGAAGTCGACGGAACTGAGGCGAGGAAGGAAACAAATTGCCTTGTCGTCTGCAGTGCGCCATTCAGAGGGGTTGCGGAAACGTGGTGGGTAAGAAGGTGCGGGACGGGGTGGAATCGAAGATGCCGGGTGGGGATCAGGGCGATGGGCCGAGCAGATGGTGTGAATACCCATGTTGGCGAACTCCTGGCGGACAACTGCCTGGATCAGGGAAACGGTGACTGCAGGTGCATTGGAGGGGCTAGAGTCGAAGGCAGCCGGGTAGGCGGCCTCGATCTCACGCCGGACAATCCTGGTAACATCGCCAGTGTTGTTGGGACGAGGAGCGTCGGCACAGGAAGATGTCGCTGGGGTGTTGGGCAGACGGGCAAACTGTTGGTCGATACGTCGGCTTTTAGCGAATTCCAGGCGGCGGCACTCTTTTATAACTGCATCCACCGTCGCGACGTTGTTAAATACGAGCAAGTTGAAGGCGTCATCGGCAATGCCTTTGAGGATGTGGGAGACCTTGTCGGACTCAGTCATGTGTGCGTCAACTTTGCGGCATAGCGCCAAGACGTCCTGAATGTACGTGACGTAGGGCTCCGTTGACGTCTGCACACGACCGGAAAGCGCCTTCTGCGCGGCAAGTTGGTGACCGTAGGGGTTGCCGAACAAGTCTCGAAGCTTTTGCTTAAGCGAATCCCAACTGGTCAGCTCATCTTCATGCGTCCGATACCAAACTCGAGGTGTGCCACCGAGGTAAAAAACGACGTTGGCGAGCATGATAGTTGGGTTCCACCGGTTATTGCGGCTGACGTGTTCGTAAAGGCTGATCCAGTCCTCGACGTCTTCCCCATCTTTTGCCGAGAATACGCCAGGATCACGGGGAGCGGAGAGGGTGATGTAGGTCGTCGAAGTGGCAGCAGGTGTCGGAGCCGGTGGAGTCGGGTTGGCGTCGCCGGGAGCCATGAAGGTAGGCTCGACGTACCGTCCACTGCGAAGCTCCGTGACGAGGTACAGGGAACGTCCACCTCCACCAAATATGTTACGTAGGAAGACACCGACGAAAAGCTATTTACAAGTATATTTACAGAGCAATACGCCGCAGTTGACCAAGAGGCAACAGCCCGCGCTAGCTTCCAAACGTCGTCTTCGTTTTCTTCCTTCTCGGCGCTTCGTCATTGGGAATACTACCCCGTAGCAATATATTAAACTCGATAAAATCGGGTCGAGTTGGCTTGTCGGCTCGAAATTTGGCCATTGGATTCACGTCAATGCTACCGCGGGTCGGTTACAATGAGTGTCGAAGTGAGTTTGGCCTACTCGTCCGCAATGAGTGAGTGAATCGTCCAACCTGCTTGGAGAGATGCGTGTCAACAATGTCGGGTCGATCTGGGTCAGATCGACTTGTGACTCGACCAGCTGGCGTCGAGTTCTTGCAAGCGAAGCGACGTAGCGCACTGCTTCACGTTTGTGTGCGTACTTTTTCTTCTGTCTCTCTGGTTTTATTTCTTCTCTCCCCTCCGTGCCCTTTCGCTACCTTAACCACCTTTCCCTAGCCCAGGGTAGCTAGGGAAAGGCGCTCACAGTGGATGACCTCCCTCCCTTTCCCTCCCTTTCTGCTCCTCCTTCGTCCCTTGAAGCTATCAAATACAGCCAGTGAAGGAGCCCTCATTCCGGTTCCCTTGACTCCGGTTGAGTGACGCGACCCGTAGCTTTAGCCGCACTGCGCAGAATCGGCAACAAAACGAAGGGCACACAGCTTTCCCTCTCCCTCTCTCACTCTCCCCCCCCCACGCACTAACACGCACACGGCAAAGGCGATGGCTGTTGTGAAGACGGCATAACGATGTTGGCCGAGTATGGATGAGGGTGTGCGTTAGGACAGAGGGTTAGTAGGGCCAGACTATGTAGCTGCGCAAGAGCTGCATCTGAGGAGGACGCGGCGTTTGTACGGGTACACCGTTGCCAGTACTCCTGACGAGGAAACCCCAGAGGCTTTTGGCGGTTGTACTGGGTTTTCTCTCTTTATCTCCATTTTTGAGGGCTGCTTTCTTTTTTTCAATTAGTGCTACCTGCGGTCATTATGTCTCGGTAATCGTTATTCTTTTCGTTGGTCTTACTTTCGATTTTTTTTTCTTGTTTACCATCGCGTTCTTTCTTTTTCACTTTCGTTCCTCTCTTCCCGTCTTTCATCGCTGTTTTGCGCCCTCCTTCCTGAAGAAACAGGCTGTCGTTATGCCACTTCCGGTGTCAGTTTACAGTCTTTCCCATTCCTTCATTTCATCTCTGTCAATACTTATGCACGTTTACAAACGAAATAATGATAATTCTCTTCTGATTCGCCATCTTAGAGACAGCAAACCGTGTGCTCAGATTTTCATTTCACCCATCATCGACATAATTATTTTGAGTTTCAAGCATGTAGTCAACCACTCCGTGGTGGCTAAGTCGCAGTGGCGTTCTTCTTTTGAGCACGGCGTTGAAGGTTCAATTCCGACCTTCCGCGGTGGGCCTCGTTTTAATGTGGCCGGAATGCGAAGACGCTCGCGTACAATGCTCTGGGTGTGCTTCGCAGAAACACAGGAGGTCAAGACATATCCGGAGCCCTCCTCTAAGGGCCTGCTTGAAAACACTCTGTTGCTGCGATATCTGAAAAGCCGTCACTCAATCGAATGATAACTGATTGATTGATTGATTGACTGACTGACTGACTGACTGACTGACTGACTGACTGACTGACTGACTGACTGATTGATTGATTGATTGATTGATTGATTGATTGATTGATTGATTGATTGATTGATTGATTGATTGATTGATTGATTGATCGATCGATCGATCGATCGATCGATCGATCCACGGGCTAGTAGAGTCCGCTTCTTCCGTGATGTCAGGTGGCCCTAATCCCCCCCCCTCCCCCCCGCACACACACCAGTGGCATCTGCTCGGTGATAGGTCCTGCAGTCAACGTGTGGAGAGTTCTTTTTCTTTCGCCTTCTGCAAATGCGGCCTACAGTGGCACTGGGACTTGAACGACCCCAGCAAGAGGTGGCCTCACCTTTCCCTCTTCATTTATCTCTCTCTCATCCAAAGCTCTCTCCTCCATGATGCCACAGAGGTTCGGCTTCAGCTGCCACGCACCTGGAGGCAGGATTTTCAATGATCGTTTGTCCAGGGCGAGGCACAATTCAACCCGAATCTGGATCCCCTCGCTAACGCACCCGGGAGAAACGATGGGACTAGAAGAAAAGACTTCGTGGAAGGCTACGCAATAGCGTCGGCCCTCCTTTGTCTCCACCCCCATTGCAATGAGGCCATCGCGGCCGGCAATCGAAAGCACGACCTGACCCACCGCGGTTGCTTAGTGTCTATGGTGTTGGGCCGCTAAGCATGAGGTCACTGGATTGAATCCTGGCCACGACGGCCGCATTTCGATGGGAGCGAAATGCGAAAACACCCATGTACTTCGATTTAGGTGCACGTTAAAGCACCCCAGCTGGTCTACATTTCCGCTGTCCCTCACTACGGCGTGCGTCATAATCAGATCGGGGTTTTGACACGTAAAACCCCATAATTTTTTTTTTACCACCACCTCGTGTTTACAAACAGAACCTAATAGCCACTAAGCCACCATCCAGTGTGTAAATGGTCAGTCAGTCAGTCAGTGAAAGATTTCAATGAATGAATGAATGACTGTCGCAGCAATGCATAGCAAACCCACGCTTGTACCTCCTGTGAAAAATCTCTTTCCATTCCCCCTTCAACATCTTTTAGCACTTAGTCTATATAATCAACCGAGCGATTAAACGTGCAGCTGCTCACAGCAACACGTGAGTTTGTACGTCTTTTTTTCGCATACTTTGTATACACCACCGTCAGCACTACGTGCGGCATCGCTGACCTCGAAAAAAAAAACAGTAACCTGCGCTTCGTTTCAGCGCCACTCGCGTTCTTGCACTGCAGGACACCTGATGTGCGCGGCCTCAAGGCTTCGATTTTCAGACGTCCACTGCCGATACGCGCACCGCAACGCAACGTATCTCGCCTCCGTTCGGTCGGTCCCGTCCACAGTGCCCGTATGTGCGCGCGACCGCCTCCGCAATCTTATCGCCGCTGCTTCTTGCTACTTCTTCGGTGAGCCTTTCTTCTGGCCGTGCTCAGAGGACAGACACACGCACACCTATGCGCGCACTGCGTCTCGAATCTAATCTGGAGTGCGCCGCTCCCAGGTAGCGCACTGCAACTGGGAGTCCACGTTGCTTCTCGGAAACAGGGTTCGGTCTCGTGTGAATCCACGCGAGAGAAAAAAAAAAGAAGAAAAACCTAAGCCATTGAAATCACCGCCGAGAAACAGTTTCAAGTGCTTGCCGACAGGGAGACGTGGCGCTGTTGTCTACTGAATTTTCGCAATGGACGTCGGCGATGCCATGCTGAACATCAATGTCGATGCTGCGATGAATATAAGCATAAGATTGATAATCTTTTTATTGAACACTTGTCCGGAACTTATCATTTTTCTTTACTGCGTACATGTACCTCTTGTTCGCAGTCTTTCGGCGATTATAAATTTTTTCTTAGTGGGTTGTATATTCATTGTGTATTCACCTGGGCATGTAGTTTCTTGTGTTGTGTTTTTACTTGTTGCTTCGCTATACTGCTTCACATAGTGCTCCTGATACCGATAATGCTGGTATTAATGATACTTCGTTATGCTGCTTGCTACACGTTACGTTACAGCGATACGTGACATGTTGGGGCCTTTATGCATGCGCGTCGTCTGTTAGGGCCTTTATGCATGGCTGAGAAGTCCTGCAGCTTCCTCAGTGCTGCCAACAACTTGTGAGATGGAGTGTACTGTTTATGAGTTTGAAGTGAAGAAGAACGTCATACCATTCTTAGAGTGCAGAAGCTTCAATATAGCAAGCTCCGGTAAGTCTTCCTGTTCCATGGTTGTCAGTGCAGGAGAAGATACATTAAAACCAGTAATATTCACACTACTTATGTTTACAAGCATTGAGGTTTTGATGATAAATTCGTCTGGTTCGCAAGCTGCAGAAAGAAACGTTTTGTCCAGCGTAAGGATATTTGTGATTGTGAACTATGTGCAGTAAAGATAATTACATCTGCGTCTACTTATACCTCTATCTGAGAACAGCAAATTTACCGCTCATATTCACCAGAAATAATCGACATTTTCCCGCCTAATGAGTGAATACTGCTTCGAAAGAGCACTTTACCCGTGTGAACTGATTTCGGGCGATACCATTTACTGTCTGAGCTTGCTGCAACCGCTATCCGTTCAAGCTGTACTAAGAGACACGCCACCTAAATGTAGATTGGAAGGGTCGCAGAGCCCCATCGTGAAACTTCGCAACTGGCCGCATCGGCAGGACGGCTAACCGCGGCCCCAACCTTCCGGTCCCGCCCGCCACCCTCCCCCGTTTCATGGACCCCCAAACGAGCTTTTCCCTCGGCAACGGAGTCAAATTAAGGGACCACCGTATTCGGGAAGCATTGGAACGACGAGACGTGCATTTATGAAGCTGCGAAACGACCCTAGATCTGTAGCGAGAACCACAAGAAAAGAGAAGGCTTCATTAAATTTTCCTGGTCTTAACGCGTATGTGGCTTCCGTTCACCCTCGCCACGCACCAACCTTCTCCTCCCTCACCCCCTTCAACTCGCACGCTCACCCCTTCTTGCCCCTCCCGCCTACTTCCCACCGTTCCTACAACCTCCGCAAAGAGGAAATATACTACGTTGCTTTTCCCTAATTACGCGGAAGCAAACTGCTAGACCGGGCCCTTCCCATATCCGAACCCCGAACGTTTCGGATCGTCCAGCTCCGGCTTTGCCGGGCAGGAACCGGAAGCCGGATTCCGAAATGAGTCCCGATGATCCTGTCTGATCTCGGCCGAAATTTTAGTGGGAGTGTAGAGAGAGGGGGGAGCACGGGCTCTCCCGCGAGACCGGTGTTCTGGGGCTTAATCGATGTCCTCCGTCGCGCACCTCCATCGCCGTAGCTTCCGGTGACGGCGATCTCTTCCGTCAGCCTATATATGCATTCATCAGATTGCACTGGACCGCACGACTTCTTGAACGGGCAAACGAGGAGGTATGTGAAGAGCCAGGCAATTTCTGGAGCGGACGGCGTCGTCTTGTTGTGTCAGATCACGTGCGAACGTTGTCGCCGAAAACGTGTCGGGACAACGCCACTCCTTGACCCCATTCCCGTATAATGTTTACTAGCGATGTCTAGTTAGCGCTTGTACTGGTTGGTGAAGCCCTTGTCTGACGCGGCTGTCATATCTGCCTCCGAGACGTGCAACTACGCAGAATTTTTGCTTATTATTGCAAGGAAGAATTCCGGTACGCGTCATTATTTTTAAAGTCGCTTGTCTGTCGTAAGTGCCCCCCCTAGACCTGTAATTATGCAAGATTTTGCTTCTCATAGGAAAAAAATACACTTGTTTCGGTCGTCTTGTATGAAGCCGCATGCTCGTCATGTGTCTAATCACGTGAAAAACAAGAAAGGCAGAGACAAAGGTATGGGCGTCAGTATCTCGGAGGCAACAGCTGTAATTTGCCAAATGCATGCTAGATGGCACCAAAATCCGGCGCGGCAGCAAACACTGAGCCTGAAGACGATGCCTGACGCCAACACGATGCCTGACACTTGTCGAGAGAAAAGAAAGATGAGATTGGGTGAGAGAGGTCGGATAAGACAGGCGGGAGGTTAAGCAGGAGTGAGTCGCCTGGTCAACTCCTCCGCACTGCGGAAAAGGGAAAGGGGACTGAAATAGGCGAAGAAGGAGGGGATTCGATGCAGCGCGCACGCACAAGCACGTAGTGTAGAATCGACGTCTCTGTACGCATAGGCCGGTACATAAAAAAAAAAAGAGAAACGCAGCCGCGCTTTCTTGACTTTATGGTACGCCGACGTAGGAGGCGCTACCTGGATCCTCTCTCCTGTTAAAAACCTGCAATCTAATTATCATGAAGCTGTCCGAAGGCGAAGGTTGTGATCTTCGTTTGCGCGCCATCACGCAGTAGGTGTTTTCTAGGTTTCTTTCATGCCGCATGGTTACATTTGGCACGCTCCGCCGTTACAAATGCAAGTGGTGATGTGTGTATGCACGAAGAAGTACGACCCGTATCTAAATTCAGTTAAAGCTTCTATACCGTTGGTATTAAAGCCGTTTGGGAGATGCGTCAAATATGGGCACATACCCAGTGGTACAAGAAGGCGGTAACCCCAATATAACAAATTTAAGAAGTTCAAGGAAACCATTTAATATGGGTGTACTTCTCTTAAGAAATTTATGTGAGTTAAAGATTTCTATGAGCTGACGTTACATGTAGAGCCGTCTATGTCGTTATTTTATTACTACGCAGGGTCCGGGTATGCTCACAGGCAATTTTGTTGTTGAGCGTACAGTCCAATACAGTCCTCGTTCTTCTTTCCGAGAGCACCAAAGAACACGAAATCTGTAATAGTAGGCAAAAGTGTTCGTTTTTGTGCGCGCGTTTGTGCATGCGTGCGTGCGATCAATGGACGTATCTATGCACACATATAATTCATATGAATCTGTGCAGACAGACAGGAAGCACAGTCGACGGAGGCAGCAGATAAGCTACTTATAACACTATGAAGCATGTATGTGTAGCGTTCTACTTCTTTTTATGCGTGCTACACAAAATTAAGTGCGGAAGCCGGTTCCTTTCTTTTTCCAGTCCTTATTTTACAGCTGGGTTTATCAAATTGTAATTGTTCCGTCACATTGATCAAGCTACTTCAAGCACCTGTAAACCACGTGGAGGCACCATAACATGACTAGGCACTGCGTTTTTCGGTGAAACAAGACTTGGGTCTTGCTTTCAGTAAATGTGTTCTCTGTCTTTCAAGTAGCCGAGAATATTGACAATGATTGTTTGGAATCGTGGGCGAATCCTGAGAAATTCTCGGTTAATGATTTGTAGCAATGCATGTGACAAGTGAAACGTGTTGACAAAGTGTAATGGTATGCGCCATATCAACTATATTTGTGCCATCTGTACTATATATAGTTCACATGGCACAAGATTGGAGGTCTCGAGAGACCTTCGCCCTGCCGTGGACCTATATTTCAGCTGCTGCTGTTCCTGATGCCAATGGTGGCGACTGCGGTAAAATCTACTAAAGCAATTCCCGCCTTCTTGGTGGGGTTCGTGAATGTGTATTTCTGTTAACATTCTCTCCTGCCGCCGATAGCAAGTGGTTCCGATGCGGTTAAATAGAGTCCGAAGACATCAGGGAATCTTTTATAGCCCAAACTCGAATAGAGCAGAAAGCAGTTACAAGAGCCCGACTTCTCTGCAACTCTAAATGCTCCAACATCATCTTGCGAATCACTACGTGACAGCGGGCTCAGATGTTAGTCAACGAAACGTCTTCATCACGCAGTCGTCGTCCCCATGTCCTCATCGCCATCGCCGCGTAATCGTTCTGTGCCATCGTCGTGCCGTCGTAATTTAAAAAATTTAATTATGGGGTTTTACGTGCCAAAACCACTTTCTGATTATGAGGCACGCCGTAGTGGAGGACTCCGGAAATTTTGACCACCTGGGGTTCTTTAACGTGCACCTAAATCTAAGTACACGGGTGTTTTCGCATTTCGCCCCTATCGAAATGCGGCCGCCGTGGCCGGGATTCGATCCCGCGACCTCGTGCTCAGCAGCCTAACACCACAGCCACTGAGCAACCACGGCGGGTGTGCCGTCGTAATCGTGTTTAGCAGTCGTCGTTGTCAACGTCTCATTATCGTCGTGCAATCGTCATGCGATCGTCATCGCGCTGCGCTTCGTTATCTTTGTCACACTGTCGTCGTCGTGTCGTAATTTTCGTGCCAGCAGCATTGCCTTTGCACACGTTGCTCACTGGGTGTCGTCAGCGCCATCGTGCCGTCGTCGTCCCAGTCATTGTCTTGGTCAATGACGCGGTGTCGCAAAGTTTCCGTGTCGTTATTCCTTCGTTAAAATCGTTTTTTTTTTATTATTACAGCCCTGCCTGAACTAAATGACAACGAAAGAGTGAACAAACCAACAACAATCCCGGCCTGTTTTCTCACTCGTAACTGTTGGTCACGGCAACAGGAAGAAACGAAAAGAAAAAGAGGCAAGTGCCAAGTTTACCGGCTCGCACGTGCAACGGCGTGCTCCTCCCAAAGGGTGAGGCTGGCGCTGTCCACGTGATACGCGAATAGCAGCGTTCGCCACCGTCGCGTCGCTATCGACGTATGCTCGCGCGAGCGTGTAAACAGCTCGCACAATGCACAGTGTAAACTCTGAGCGCCGCGCAAAGAAAAAAGAAACAGGCGAGGTCACAGTGTGGCCAACGCGTCCTGTCTGACCCTTCTCGAGACCCGCCCGGATGATATCGTCGCGCTCGCAACCGGGCTTCCCACTCGGCCGTCCCTGGTCGGAGGTCAGCGGTGGTGCGACTATAAGCGGCCCTGACGGGCCTCGCTTGGCGCGCTATGCGGCCCGCAGGGTCAGGAAGTGCCTTAAACCGCGTTCGCACTAAGGGCTTCGAAACTTCGAAAAAATGGGGTTGAGCTTCGCAGTCTTAATTACTTCATGAACTTTCCAGCAGCACCTGTTGCCTATAGTGACTAGTAAACTAGCTTGTGACAAAAAAAAAACAAAAACAAGGAGAGAGAGATTTTGATTACAGGAAAGGCTGAGATGCTGTCCTGAGCCGTTGAGCTCTAAGCCTGCCACCCTGCACAATGGGGGTGAAGGCACAGAGACGTATCGTGGTGAGTAAGACTAGGTAAATATACTAATAGCCAACACAACTTAGTAGTAATAATAGCAATGAAGTGAAACACTACGGTAATGTCCCAAAAGCTAGTTCTATAAATATTATCAGTTTCTTTCAAGCATGAAATCGTGCACATCTACCGCTGTTGCCCGAGCTGCCGTGGAACGTTTGTCAAGTATGTCTGGACTGAATTGTGTAACACTTCGAGTATTTACCGCAGAAACAAGGTAGTTCAATGTCTGCTCGCTCGAGCGCGGCTCCGTTAATCTCGAGGTCGTGGGTCCCTGCCTCCAGGTTGGGCGCCAGTGTAGAGATCAGGTTTCCTGCACTCAGCTTTGGCCTTTAAGACCACTTCCAAGGTTACATCCCAGCTTATCATCCCAGGTTACTATACCTCTTCCGGCGAGACTATATTCTGGCTATCTGGACGCTTCGGGTGTGAGCACCACCGCCCGGACCACCACAGCGAACCATGGGCTGCAGTAGTTCCTGCAGCAGTGGCCGAGAATGCCCCTCGCGTTTCGGCAAAGTTTCCTATTACAGTAAACTGAATAAAGACAAAAATGTGCCATCTATAGCGGGTCCCACATTACACGAACACACACTCGCGGCATTTCATGCAAAAGGAATCTGGGGTGCGATCTTGTACGCGTTCCAAAATAGAACGGAATGCCGATTTTCGTTACGTTGCGAAATAGGCGGTCCGTTCCATTGCATTCGCCCGATAGCCGACGACACGGAATGATTGACAGCAGATATCGCGCCACAATTGACGTCATGGCATTCGTCACGGTTGAAATTGACCAATCGTGTGTGGCTCGGTGGAACGATCCGCCTCCGTTCTATTTTGGAACGCGTACAAGATCGCACCCCAGGCTGTTTTCTGAGCGACCAAAACAGGCATTACCCTCGTAATCACGTAGAAAGTAAACGAGCTTGAGGACTTGTGGACGAGAATAGGCTTGTGGACCAGAATAGACCAAATAGGCTTGTGGACCACCAGCCTATTTTGCCAGCTTGAGGTTGATACACGAGGTTCCCACGTACTGACACCCCTCGACGACGGAGTCCTGACACTGCCACTCCAGTAGGCGACCTACGTCGCACAACCTCCCGACATCCGGAAACGGACGCGCTGAGGTCTCCAGCGTGCGGCAGCGCCTGATGACGCACGCTCAATCTACGCTCAGAGCGCATCAATTGTAGGGACAATTAGGGAGAACCACCTGGGGGGGTGTGGATAGGGAAGCGGGGGTCGGTTTCCAAGGACGAGCGGAGCGCGCGCGCGCTGGACAGGGAAGAGGGGATGAGGGAAAATGAGGAGGGACAGCGCGCTTTCTTCCGGGTGGCTGGGAAATTCGGGACCTGCGCGCGGCTACATCGATTTGCCCTCCCTAGTCTAATGAGAAATCACCGCCTTCGCTTCGTTAAATTGCTCCATTACCCGGGTGACGTGGGAACACCCTCTCGTAAGGGATTTTTTGTTGTTGTTGTTGTTTCTCTCAGAGTTTCTTTGACATTCCTTAAAGGCCGGCACTTCTTCTACGGCCGAGACCGTAGCACGATTACCTCTTCCTGGTGATGATGATCCTAATGATCCCGATTTCGTCAGAAAATGACACGAACCAGCACTCATGGTAGGCGAAAAATTGTGTGGTAGATAAAAAAAAACGGTATTGAAAATAGCACCGAAACCGATCGTAAGTCAAATAAACGAATACCTAATAGGCTAATCAGCCTTGCAAAAGAAAGAAAAATTACAGAAAAGCAAGGAGAATGTATGGAAATGGAGATCTCCCGAATACCGAAACTTAAGTTTTTTGTAATGGAAGAGAAAGCCATGCAGATACAGCATGTAGAGCGAGTATAATAATTTATATAAAATTACTAACATGGCAATATTGTTGCTTCGCACAGGTGGTTTGGGAAACGTGCCCGTGGCTGGTCGAAGCTCAGTACCGAACCTTCAGATAGAGTATAGCAGCACTACATGAACTCAACGAAAGATTGCTGAGAGGAACTTCTAGAAGCTTTACTTCTTTTATTGAGTAGCAAAGATCGCAGCACGCCTAAAATCATCTATTCTTCTTTTATACGCATTAGATCAAAGAAGGTAGTTACATACAGATATGACGGCCGTGCTTCATTACATTGTGAACAGAAAATACAACGCGAATGAGGTGGCAGACAGATACACGTAGCTGTGGCGGGTTATACGACACGCCATTTCACAATTATCCCAAAGGCAAGAACTCCACGACGAAAAGTAACGGCAACAATTTAAAAAAGTGATTTGAAAACACTTGCGCAAGCATAACCTGTGCAGGGGATAAAGTTGTACAGCTTTGTATACCTAGGTGATTGTAAAGCAAAGAACACGTGTAGGTTAATGACTATGTATAACGTATTGCATTCATTATGTGTGCATCGCGCAGACAACACCGGCTAAATTGTATTTGATGACGTAGGGACCGACAGGGCAACTACTTAGTTTTTTTTTCAGAACTGCCAAAAGAACGCTTTTGTATTATGCTTATTTCCAAAAGGATTCGCATTCTTTGAGTCTGAAATGCCAGCTACATAAGTACATCGCTATCATTACAGATATCGGCCGGTGTCTTGTGGAAGGCAGATGTCACGTGAAATAGGAGGCCCTCGGCATGTGTCCATTTCCTCGTTGATATAATTTACTAGCTTGTGTGTGTTAGCCTCTCTTAATTGTCGCACATTCCTCAACCGTTCGCTGCTGCTAATTGAACAGTCATCAGCGATTCAAACGTGAGGCTCAGAGCTCGTGGCTGCCACTGCCTTCTGCGCTACTGTTGGGCGCTGGCAACACCATACTGACACCTTGCACACCTGCAACTTTCCCGATTTGTCAGGGAGGCTCCCGAATTCCAGCCAATCATTTCGATTGTACAGGCATGGACCTAAATCTCCCGCAAGCTGCCCCTACTTCTGGGCAAAAAAATAAGAAGAAAAAAACATGACGTAACACACCCGAATCGTAAGTGTCATTAAGCGCTAGGCAGCAAGCCGAAGTGGGATCCAAACCCAAGACATTCTTGCGTCGACAATGCAGGCCTAATTGAGTTCGCTTCAGATCTAGAATTGCGCTTAGGAGAGCACGTGAGGCAATTGAAGGTTGAATATGTGTTGCATCAACGTTTCCTTTCTTTTTTTTTTTGAGGGCAGGTTTTCTGCAGTACAGTAGTGTAATGCGCCGAAGCATACGCAAAGGATTGAAGTTTAGCGTGTTGAGAGTAAAACTGGGCTACTGTCACGGCGGCATAGTATGCAGTCATTTCTCAACAACATACGAGCGTACGCACCTTCTCCGGTCACAGTACGAACACCGAGACGTATAACAACTGTTAGTGGCAGCTATTGACAGCTGTTTCTGATGTCATTGGGACCTAGAGAAAAAAAAAAGGCTGCGAAAAACTTATTTCTCTTATTGTGTGCGTGTGCGTAAACGCCTGATCAGGGCATTCGTGTGAAAGCCGGAACGGCTAATGCAATTGCTAATTCCTTTCCCGTCCTTTTGATGCAACCAGAATGTGTGTCGAGGTGAAATTGCGCTCGTGCAAAAAAAAAAGTTAAGAAACTTGTCTGAAGACACGACTGAAACACTTTGCACAACACGATTCAACATTGGAACGCCTAAAACTTCGACACCCCGAAGAATTACGAGAGGAATATCTGACAAGTAAAAAAAAAGAAGTATAAATACGAAACGTTGTATATTATGCGAGAGTTTATGGTACGTATCAACGTTTTGTTGGGGTGAACGCTTACTCTCATACTCCACACTCGATGTTCATTCGAATGCAGATTGAGTTCCAAGTGCAAATTTCCCCGATTTGTCCAACCACTGAAACTCTCTTGTTCTGTATCAGCTACGAGACATGGCAAGTTTTGCCACTGAGAGGGACATGTATTTCTAAATACCTAGGCAATAGAAGTCAACAGCAACGAAATGAAAAGAGGTAACGATATAAGATAACGGTATCCAAGGAAGCGCATATACGGCAAAGAAAAAGAAAAAAAAAAAGTTGTAAATCCAAAAGAACGACACATCCAGGAAGAAGTGATGGGACCGTACATAAAAAAAAACGAAAACTCTTCAGTTCACAAATAACTGATTAGTCCATTGTCCATGACGAACATGTTGCTGACGTAGACGGTGCATGAGCGTGGGTAGTTCCTTGGACGAAACGCATGAACACAAAAGGTGCGGAAACAGTGTGTCCCACCTATGGCCGCATTAAAAAAATATATTATTATTATTTCTTATTTTGTGATCGTTTGTTTCAGGCAAAGGTTTACTTATTCACTGTGCGGCCGAAAATCCCGTAGAGATTTAAGTCCAAACACCTGTTTAATGAAGTACGGCAAGGGTCTAAGTTTTCTGAGCAGAGAAGGATAGCTGCCTAAAACATCGGGGACGAGTGCGAAATGAACGTTCCCGAATGCAGTCCGACATTTCCGTACGGTGTATCAGGTTGTACGTGGGAGTAGGAAATTTTCAAATGCATCTGGGGACTTATTCCGCGAGGATCACTTTCGGCCATAGTCTCGCGGGCAGGCGCGCGCTGATTGGCTAGTTGAGCAAAATCTGATGATCTGATTGGCTAGCTGAGCACCACGTCACGCAAAGGCGGTAGTACCGCCGAAGTGATCGTCGCAGAACACGTCCCCTGATCTGTTCTGCCTCTTCGCAACGATGTTACGGAAGGATTTTTAATATTCTTGGTAACTGAGGGTCCCGTTGCAGTCGTTTGACTTCGGGATCCTCGCCCGTGTGCCACTAACACCCAACTGTGCATTTTGAATGAACAACGAACTGAAGCCGAACATCGAAAAGCCTTGTGGAATCGCAGGACAGGCGTCAGGAACGTTTCGACAGTGTCACCACATGCTCGGCGCGTGTTCGAAGCGATTTCGTCAACAGGAACGCGGCGGAAGATAAAAACCAGAAGGAAAAGAAAAAACGAAAGAAAAAATAACCAAGATGGCGAGGCCGCCTTGCAAGCTCGCGCGCTACCAGGAACGGCACAAGCGAACGAATGTGTAAAAACAGTAAAAAAAAAAAATAGAGGAGACGAAAGAATGGAGACAGCCCGGAGCGCCGATAAGCGAGAGGCTTTTCTTCCATTGTATTCGCGCCAGGTCGGCAAACCCTGGTTAGTGGAAAGAAGGTGGCCGAGGTTTTTGAGCGAGAGTTGGAAGGAAGGCAGGCAAGCGGGTTCGTTGTTTGTCCCGAGGAACAAATCGGGGCTTGCAAGTCTTTAGCGGCGCGTTAGGCCGCAGGGAAGGGAACAAAGGCTTGGCCCGGGTGTGCGTGTGCGTATTCGGGATCAAGCGCGATCGACGTGGACGCAACTTGCACGTTGTGAAACGCCTCCGTAATCAGTTGCCATGGCCGTAAAACTCGTCTAAATGTAGTCCGTTCGTGAAGTATAATGCAGCATCGAAGGAAAATTGCAGATGTTTCCAAATGACATAAATGACGTTCCCTACGAGGAGGAGGGGCTACAGGCACCGTTAAAATGGTAATCATCACGGACTGGCATTCGTCCATACACGCGAATGCGAGAGAGAGAGAGTGAGAAACAAGCACTAGACGAATACACACATAAAAAAAATTCTTGAGGCGTTTCACATTTGACGGACACCAGATTAGCGGGCTCCAACGTGGCGCGATGGTCACGTGACAGCGCGACGTTCTCGAGCTCTCTCGTCCGACGCGAGCAAAGCCGCGAGAGGGCGCACCTTGTTGTGCTTCGACATTTTTGGCGCGATGTCATGGCGTCGTGACGTCACATTTCGTCGTTTTCAATTGGTCGTTCGGCTCGCGGCAGCCAATAAAAGAAGAGCAATGAAAACGAAACGTGTTTCCATCCCATCCACTCATCCGGCACGCGTTGTATTCTCCCTTCTTGCCGATTCTGCGACGCGTAGTGAGCCGAACTGCCGCGTGGGGCGCTCTCTTTCTGCCGCTAGTGTGCGGTATACATTAATGCGTTCGAAAGCTGCGTGTGGTTATGTTGTACAGTTTTCAGAAAGCCCCCCCCCCCCCCCCCCCCAACTAAATTAAGCTACCTGCTGTAGCTGAACTTGCCCGCTTAGTCTCTCGTTAGTACGATCGCTAATATGCATGCTAAGTAATACCTGACGCGCAAAATCGAAGGCGCACAGAGGAACAGGATGGGCCTACAGCATCGCCAAGTTAGTGCAACTTCGCTCCCACATGTCTAAGCTAACTAACCCTTCGTTGTCCTAAATTTCACCGTGACAGCACTTATATAACTCGGAATCGAGCTTTCCTTGTGCGCCCGTGGGTCGATTCTTTCCACGCGTGTGGCCGCTGAAATGCATAAAGCTTTTTACAGTAGTAAAGCGCTTCTTCTCCAGGTACCCTTCTCCGTCGTGTACTTGCGCTACGTGGACATTTTCTTCGTAATCGCATACCAACAAGTTCGAACTCCCACGACGGTCCACTCTTTTCGTTAGGCCGTCGTCATTCACCTTCCTCGTCGTCAATTTCACCCTCTCCATACGCTCCTAAATCCCATTGTACAGCTGTCACCAAAAGTACACAGATCACATTCTCACCTTAAAAAACAAGAAGGCTCAATTTCTTCGTAACTCAGATGCGCACGCTTCAATTGGCGAGTGCACTGAAAAGTTTGCAATGCCGAGTTTTGGGTGAAGTGCGCAATTTCAAGTTGCGTGCACAGGCGCAGGAGAAAGTTGGCTTTCTCGCAGAACCCCTGGTCCGTATATTTTTGATCACTTGAGTTCATCATGCGCCGTTACACTAAATCCTTCTCAAAATTAATTCAGAAACGATTACGTGAGATATTCCACCCGGGTATGATGTCACGTCCCTTCCCAACTGTATATACTTGCCGCGCTGGCTGAGCGACTATGGCATCGCGTTGCCAAGCACGAGGTCACGGGTTCAAATCCCGGTCTCGGCAGCCGCATTTCCAAGGAGGAGAAATGCGAAAACGCGCCCGTGCCCCGTGCATTTGGGGGGCACGTGAAATATGCTTTGGCGGGCAAAATTAATTCGGAGTCCCCCGCTACGGCGTGCCTCGCAATCAAATCATGGTTGTGGCACGTGAAATTCCCGAATTCAATTCAAATTCAATTCCGTACTTTATGCAGGTGGATTGATCATATCTTACAGCAAGCTTATGAGAAAACCTACCTTAATTTTGTCGAGGTCATTGCGTCGTCAAGGAAGACGAAAACAAATATGGAGTTCGTTTAGAATACGGCGAAAATACTTGAAAATTGAGAATGCGCCTGTCACCACGCAAACCCACAACGCGATATTTCAACTTCATCTGTGTGTTTAAGCGAAGAGAAGCAGTTTTTACAACATCAAAATACAGGAGACGTTTACTCTGTTCACGCACATGGAGTCGCAGCTTCGCCATCTAACTGTGTGTAACTGCGTATTTAAAAATTTCGTAAACGCGAGTCCGTAATAAGAAACGGCTTGAAAAGCGATTATGATTGTGAGCTGTCTTCGTGGTGCAGGGATTCGCGCACCACGCAGACTTCGAGAGTGGTGGCGTCTGTGCGCATATTTTGGAGGCCACTACAAGTCATACTGAAGTGAACGAAGACATTTCTTTTCTTTTTTTTTCTGGACTGTCACTATAACGTAAGGTAACGCTGCATTCATCAACCAACACCACTGTCTTGCAGCATAGTATTCTTTCTAGGATAATAACGGGAAAACGGGTCACGACGCGGCGTTGTTCGGTAGCGAGTTAAAGGAGGTGTTTTAGGGTGCAGTTGGTAAGGCGACTTTATCGTTCCAGAAGTCTTTATCACGAGATAGTGGTGCAAGACCAGCTAGTCACATTAGTTTGCTGCTGAGTGCGCCCCTAATCAGTTTGCGGGTCGTAAACTTCAAGAAACACACACACTGACGATGGCAGCCACGCCCGAAGTGGGGACCTTATCTGGCCTGCTATAGTTCTTGCGCTACAGCATTTCTTGAAAACTGGCACGTGTAAATCACATTATCTAGAATTATTATCAGCAAAAGTGGTTGGCCCAATACAAGGGCGATTACGAACAGAAAGCTTAAACACTCTGTCTCTGTCCCTTCCACAGCGAAACTGTTAATGCGACTAATAGAAGCGCTCCTAAGCGTGTCTTTAGAGTTGAGCACATGATGCACCGAGAATTAATTTGGACAAAGTTGGCCCACGTTGCGTTTCGTGAGCGGGCAAAGATTGAATTTTGTGCGTCAACTGGGAGCTTACTGAGATTGCCAAAAAGAAAAAAAAAGCTTGCTTTCTGCCTGTTTACAGAAGCGTTGTATTCAAAGCGTTGTCTGGTGTTCTGGCATAACCATACGTGGCAACGGTATTATACAGTCGTTTAGAAAGGATAGGAGCCCATGTTATAGCTGATGCGCATCGAAAATTTGAATCGTGTGGGACAATTACGGTTCTCGCAAATGATTAGGAAATTATCACGTGCTCCTTATTTGGACTTGTCGTAAGAAGAGCGCTGTTTCTGCGGTTTTCTTGGAGAACTAAACCTGGCTCGAAGATTGCAGTGACATGGGGATATAGGGCATGCTATGAGTTATGTACGATCGAACGTTAAATTTTGTAGGATAATTACAGAATTGAAAGAAAATCACTAGTACGAACGTTCTAAAGGGGGAGGGGGGGCATTATAACTTCTCCCGATACCCTGGAAGAAATACAGCACCGAGCTGGCATTTGGCATCAATATAAGGTGTGTTAAAGGGGATGTGCAATCAGCGTTTAATGTTTGCGGGTTAATTAGGGGCTTTGTAAGTAATGGCTAAAAACTTATTACATGGTACTTCGAGGCGTTATACGAGGTGCGTGAAAGGTTTTTGCGGTGTCGTCAGTGTACCTACAGCGGCGCCTAGTTTATATTTGGGAGAATCTGGGGGAACGTTACGAGTAACGCGGACGGCAAAGTTTCAAGTGAGTGAGTTAAACGAAGCCTTTGCAGTAAATTACTCATACCTGTGCTATAAATCGCCTTACAGAAGCCATGCGCAATGCTTCCCAGTTTCTGAGGACAGCCGAATCGAGCACCAAATTTAACCAGCCTAGGAATTGGGCCCACGTTATAGGTCTTGAGTCGGTAAACTTCAAAGTGCCTTGGATAACGCAGGCCTCGAAGTGAATTGTTTATACAAGTGCCACCAAGCTTTCTACGCGTGTTGTACGAACAGCGCACAACGCTTGCCGGCTTATGGGCCTCATCGTAACATTTAGCGGAAAAGCCGGGCATTTTATGGCTGGTGTGCGCGAAAAATTGTAAGTGTGGGGGTTAACTGCACCCTTTTGAACAATTTGTTCAATTCAGCGCCCGAAAGCGCTGTACAAAGGCTGTACGTATTTTTTGTCGGCGTCCTGGGAGTGCTAAATTAGGGCCATATTGTTGGTCAGAGACTCACGTTTCATGAATTGTGAAAAAAGTTCCAAGCATGCTGGTTAATACCAGTCTTCGCAGGTAAATATATTCAATGATGTGCTCTGCCTTAAAGGTAAAGTAGGTGGTTACGATGAAGGCGACGACATTCTGCCCGAGTCTTAAACTGCGCGGCTCGAATTATTACATGCTGTGGCGTGGAGCACTTTTAAGAAAGCCACAGCTAGAGTAAGGCACACAAATAAAGGAATGTCCCGTTTGTTTGTGCGTAAGCTTTACTATGTCCACGTCTTAAAAGCACACACCGCTACGCCATGCAGTTGCGTTGCAACTCACCCAACAAGCATCACTCTAAATTAATACAACTGCTCGAAAGGGATGAGTCTGCTGAAAATCGGACTGTGATTCTGAAAGGTCGCGCAAGTCTGCAGTGTTTTGGTCTGACCGCATCCATTAGTCTCTCTGTGTGTGTGTGTTCTTTTTTCTAACCTCAATGGCATGCACGTCAAGTTTTCGTCAAGATTTTCGTTTTCTCCCGCCTCTTTTTTTTTTTGCAATACTGCATGTGTATGTAGATTAGAGCAATTACGATACTATATTTGCCAGTGCGTGTTGCTTGATCTAACTGTTGTGTGAATGTCCTTCAACAAATGGCCCGCAGTGTCAACGAACCGCAAGGGCTTCTGAAACTAGATTTTTTTTCTCGATGCGAACCGCGTTACTGGCACCAACCACTAGCCCAATCAAGTCCGTAGCCGCTCAAGCATATCTCCCAGGGATCTCCGAGAATATCAGTCTCGCGTGAACCGCATACACCCTATGCCCCCTCATATCGTAAGTATCTACCATGTTTAAACACTTTTTTTTTGCTGTCATTGGCAACCGTTCTGCAACTAGACCGATGTGTAACCTTAACGACGTTTAAGCGTGTAAACCAATTTACAAAACCAGCCAACGTTTTTACAAGGGCAAATTCTTATCAAAATGCTTGCTCCTCTCTTCACTCTTAATATATGGGCTAAGTCAAATGGAGTAAAGCCTATTACTTGAAAAAGAAATGCTAATACACGTAGAGAACGTAACTACATCAATAACTCAAGACGCCATGTAACACTTATGCTCGAGGCTGAAAGAATAAGTGTTGAAGTGTATGCACACTAGGAGTGCTTCGAAGTTGGGTAGCACGAAGCAAATACCCTGTAGCACATAATGCCCTCATTGCAAAGCCTGCAAAAGGGCATACTCCGAGAGTAGTCCAGAAACAAGAATGCATGATTTCCTATCGGTCTAAACTTGACGAAGAGTTCTCGCCTTTGTTGGACGTCTAGCAGCTAGACCAGATGAAAACGCACGTCGGATTATCTCGCCTTGCTAACCATGTGCAAATGAGGATGATTCAGCATGCCCCATTTTGTGCTGGAAGTTGTCGTTGAAATCCACACATAACTCAAGTCGCTGAAACCAAGTTTCCATTCGTTTCAGTAAGTCAACGGCAAGGCGGAATCTTACTTATAGGTTCACTGTGGGTTTCTTACTATAGTTTTCCACTGTAGCTTAGCTTCACGCTGTTGTCAGGTGGATGGCATTTCTTTCTTTTCGAGATACAGTTCCCTGAAAGACACCGTAATTGTGTGCTCCGGGATACATTTGACCGCGGGTAATTTTTTTTCAACCTGCACCTAAACCTCAGAAGGTACATGCCAACATGTGAGCTCTCAAAGTCGTTAAAATTCCAACCCACACAAAAATGAGAAAAAGTAGCACACTTTGTTTTTCGCCTTGAACACACACCTTTTGCGAGATTACCTACGAATTTTATTAAATTTGTTTGGAATTTAGGCGCAGCACGAAAGCAGCAGCAAATTACAGCAGAGACCAACATGGGATACAGCATTTCTTTCTTCTTTTTTTTATTCCACAGACTTTTCCCGCAACCTTGCTGTTGCCACTTGCGCCTGCTTGTGTGAATAAAGTTGCCCGAATAAACTTGCCCTGAGCAAGTACCCTTCTAGTCACCCTTCAGCGAACCGCAAAGCTACAGTCTGAGATCAATGACCCAAGCATTTTTTTTTCAGCATAACATACTTTTGCAGAACTTGACGTAAGATTGGTAAAAGTCGTAGAACAAACCGAAATTCGTAAACCTTACGAAATGTTCCTAAGACTTGGCTTGCATGAAAGTACATAAATGCCATTTCAATCCTTCTCCCATCATAATTTGGACGCTCAAGCCAGGATTCGGACCCTCCACTTCGTTCTCAGAGGCACACCAACGAGCCACCGCGACCGACAAGACTCCGGACTGCCGATTGGCTTCGTAATGCAGGACGAGGGGCACGCTGCCAAAACTCACAGTTAGCACAGACAAACGTTTTCACCATCGCAAACAGGTGCGTATACGTCGTGGAACTGATGCCAAATCTATATATAAGCCCCAGCCAAGCAACGGCTGAGAAGGAGGGACACAGCAGTCCCCTCCCTGATGACCAAGGCCCCAAAGAGAAAAGAACTGCGGTCGAAAACGAAGAATCTTCGTTATCCATGTCCCGTCTGTTCTTTCTTTCTTTCTTTGGTCAACACGGTACTTTATCAGCGGGCTTGTTGAGACTACTCGTTGAGAAAAGGGCGTGATTGGAGGGCGTCCTCTTCGCTTGCCAGTGCTTGAGCTCGAAGGCAACAACTGTGAATTATCGTCGTTGCCGGACAGGTGAGAATGCTTGACGCCACCACGAGTCAACCATGGCCATGCTGCGAACGCTTCCAGCTGTGTAGTCCGCCAGACTGAGTGGCTGAGTTCGCGTGTTTTCGGCGCTGTTGTTGGGATGAGCGGTTTTGTGCTGTTTTATGACGGTTTGCAAACTTGTGAGGCCGAATCGTGGGAGGAAAGAAACCTGAAAGTAACTTAATGATCGCGCAAAGAGTGACACGTGAGGTGTTACCTTGAGAGAAGACAGCCACAATAATTCGAAAGGAAACGTGGGTAGTTGATACTTTGGTTGGGAGTAAAATGAAGTAGTAATTCTTGATAGGTCATGTAACGCCTATAACAGACAGACAGTGCTTTATCAGAGATTGCGCAATCACTGTCAAGGGAGGCTAAACGTCACAGAGGCGATGAGACCTGGGAATATGAATGTTGAGGATGACGTTGGCTGACGCAGGACACAGGGTACTGGAGATGGTTGGGAGAAGTTCACACCCTCATATTGACTTATGCAATCTGATAATGATTAATATGTTGAGTTTTACCTCACATGTCCTACCTAAACATAAGTCGTAGCAGAAATATATAAAACCAGCAAACGCAATTTGTCACCCCCACTTTACTGCCACTGTTTTGTTGAAAACCAAAGCTTCGTGTTGTTGCTTTCGCTATATCTATGCAACAAGCCTCCAGTAAACCATTTTGCGCATGAAGGTACGTAAATGGTTACGTCATTGAAAGGTGTCCCTTCGGCTGCCTGTGCTTGGCCTCGCAGACAACTGTGATGAATCATCTTTCCAGCAGGCCACCTGAGAAAAGCTAACCTCGCGAAATGGCACTACCAGTTATGGGCTATTGTTAGAATAGAAATGACATGTGCACAGGTGCGTGCATTTATGCTAAAAGAAGATGCATGTTACTTTAAGTCGTGGACAGGTTCTTGCGTTCTTAGTCTACGTCTGGAAGGCAAATGCAGCATTGACCCGTAACGAATTTTTTTAAACTCTTGCACACGTTCTTGCGAAATATTTGCGCATGCGCTGAGCTGCTGATAACAAGAACTTATTTCCTTTTTGTAAAGTTTCTTTCACACAGTAGTCATACTACGGGTAAACGGTTACTGGTTTCGCCATGCGCTGTGGTATAATTTTCTGTTCTTCAAACACTTCTCAGTTATTATGCAGAATATACGCCTTCAATTTGTAGTAAGAGAAAACAACGTCAGGGGCTTTTTTTCAAATACGTGACAATGGATAAAGTGTCTTGCTTGGTATTTATGTTTAGTTGACTTAATACATACTGTGAACACGAAGTCCATGCAAGGTGTATAATACAATATTAAGTCACAAGAAGTAAAAGAATGTCAATACAACAAAATGCTGCTAAAATACGACAACAATTCTGATACAAAAAGGAAACAATCGTGATTCAAGTCTCAAAAAGGCAAGTCATTCCAGTCATTAATGGTGCGTGGAATGAAAGAGTATTTAAATACGTTGGTTCGGGCCAAATAGGGGGATAGCGCATTTTGTGGATGTTGGCGAGTAGGCCTTGTTACTAGTGGACTTGCACGCAATTCCAGGTCCAACTCCAACAAGTCCACTCCAAAAAATTCAATTAGGGTTCTTGTATTGAAAATAAAAATTGCAAGCAGTTCTATTTTGTTTGTGTTCCGACTTATTACACAGAAATTGATGAATATTGCAAAATTTAAAAATATCTACAGTACCAAGGTTTAAACAAGGTATTGCAGCAATAAATTAAGATATCAGTATAGTGTGAACTGAACCTCTGAAGGCGTTCAAAGCAGGCAAACTTGAAGTACTAGTACCACACTGACGTGTCATTGGTTTGTGAGTAGCAGCAACGTGACAATTTCACGAAAGGTGCTAATTCATATATAATATTCGTCAGCTTCAAATGTTCTAAGCGATGAAGTTTAGATAACTGTGATGTCTGTTTTAGTGCACAGTTTCGAATTGGTAAACTTCATGCTTCAATTTTTTTAAACATCGATTATAGCTCTTTTTGAAAAAGATACGGTGGCCCTATATCAAAATTTCGCTTCCCAATATTTGCTAGACCTTCACTCCATCTGCAAAGGCAACACATCTCGTTGAAGTCGTTTCACTGTTTTGTCTCATGAGAGTACTTGTATGTTTCCCATCTATTTGAATAAGGAAATCGGAAGTTGGCGCCGAACTTGAGCTTCGAGTCAATTTGCACGCGCATGGTTGGCGTCCAAGTCCATGTCCCAGCAACGGCTTCATCTGAGTAACGGATACGAATCTCAAAGGCTATGATCTTGCGGCTTGTACGCGCCGGTTGTAACTTTGAAGCCGGAAAACTTGTCATGGTCGCAATATCTTAGACATCATCTGCTGCCTACAGTAACATATATTACGTACCCGCCTTGTATGCAGAAGTCTACTATGACGCTGCGACATGGCATTAGGCTTATCTCATGCTGGAATACCAGCGTGGCAGTGCTTATGCTCATGTCTTTTGTGTCCCCGTGTCAGCGTCTACCACGGTTCATTGTTCGTAACTTATAACGCCCATGTCTACACATTTTGTGCCTTCACTAAGCATCTAGACTAGGAAAACTCACTGACCAATAATGAAGCGTAATCACCAGTACTAATTAAATGCCTAACGACGTATTCGGCTCTTGGTCGCATGAATGTGTACACCTTGTTCAACTTCAACGATGCCATTACGGACTTGCACAGGTCTGAAGCATTCAACAAGGGTTCCCGCGGAAGGAAGCTTGTGATACCATGCTGCAATGCTAGCATACCTAAGTGTTCGTTCATGCCATTTGTTCACCTGTCTCAACGCTCTTACCGCTCAAGTCGTAAAACTAAATTTCCATAGCACGTGGCTCTATATAACGTTTGAGTAATTAGCCTCTGTGTTAAGTTCAACCAGTTCACTCACCGATAATCAAGGCTGTCCTCCAGAAGCTGAGACTCCTGGCCACTGCCACATGGTCCCGGCTGCAAACCCATGGTGTCGGGCATGTACGTACAGTCAGACCAGCGGTCGCCGTACATCATCGTCGAAACGGGACCTAGTTCCATCAAGGCTGCTTTTGTTGCTGCCTTATGCAGGACTTTCAAATTATTTCTTACGACCTGCGGTCTTTGGTTCTTTGGACCACAATACAGCAAATGTCCTAAATGCTTGTGGCCTTTGTCCAATATTTATTCTTCTTTGCAGCTGCTGGTGAGAAGTTTTGTATACTTATGGCAGTACGCTGATGCGCTGCCCACTGCGACTGTCGATTGTAACCTTGGTGAGAAGAACTCTTCAGCCTTCAATTGCAAGTAGAAGGCACACTTCCTGAAAGGCTCACGAAGTTAAGGTTCAAAAATACATGCTTTATATGGCTCCCGATAGTTTCAAATTACATTGCTGTTGAGGAACAGTGTGTAGTCAATGCAGAAGAAGTTGTCGTTCTTGACGTTTTGTAGAAGTTGCTGTGCTCGATGATTGATGAAACTGACAGAAGGTGTCGCTCTCTGTTTAGCACACGCAGTGAGTATAAGTAGATGCTCAAGAAGTTGTGAATCTTCACGGAACTGGAGTAGTGGTCGGTTTGAAATGCTCTACACTTTGATGTGCTCCTACATGGGCACGACGAACACAGGTGGTAAAAATCGGTAGGCTCTGACGAACATGGTGCTACAGGCTCTGAACTCACAGTTGAATGTTTTTGATGATAAGGTTTGTCTTGCTTCCGGGCTGCCACTTTTTTTCAACCCGAGGCACGAAAAGTCCTGAAATGCAGCTTCCTGCGATCGCGCTCTGTTCCGAGAGCTCAATCACCGCGGCTCCCTTATGAACATGCAGAGTGCACACGTTGGCGAAGTGGATGATTCAAGCACAGCACATGTGACGTCACTCACAGAAACGTTGCTTTAACGTAGGTTCCAACTGAGTACGCTGCCAAAATAACGCGGTACCTCTTGACCTATTGGCCCGCAACACATGTAGGAGGAATATTCAGTGTAATACACGCCAACAATTTTCAAAAAGCACCCTCAAGTGCTTATACTTTTTATTCAAGCACTGATAGTCTATCGGTTAGATATACAGTCACCATGACACGTGGCACATGGGATGCTATCAGCACACTGTTGTCAGGCTTGGTCCACTCAAATATCTCCGCCGTATCTAAGTTGGCACATCAGCGATGGACCTTTGTTCAGGCTTAATGATACGCAGGATTAAAAGGGCGCCAACCTTCCTTTCGTTGATCAGGCAAGGCACCAGAACGAAAAAGCAGCCCGGAGCGACAAAATTGGTCCCGGCAGCACAATCTCACAAACTTCGCTCGTCACTACAGCTTCTGCAGAGGGCTCAAGATCCAAGGATATTCACGGGTTGTACCTATATGAGACTTCTCCAGACGCGGTTGATATTCCACATGGGTACTTGAAGGAGTTTTTCAAGCGCAGACAAAGAAACACTTTGGTGTTAGACTTGGAAGTGCAGGAGTGCGTCACGCTAAGTTCGTTGATCAGCTCTAAGTGTTGTTCATAATCCTTGACGGCCACATAGAGTGAAGAATGTCTTCTGTGGATTGGGAACTGAAAAGCGGCTGCACGCTGTCGAAGGCACGGGGTTGAGCTCCGGAGCTTTACACTCTTAAACACGCGGCACGGGGTTTCAATTCGAAGTTCCGCTTCAACAAGGACGAACGGTTAAACGACCACGATACGAAGAGCACTTGCGGAGTGTCCCCGACGACGATGGCGAAGCATCGCCGCCCTTTCCAGAAGGGTCCAGGACAGGGTTGCGGGATGCCTCGGATTCCAGCACAAGCGGCCAGACGCGCTACTACCTCCGTTCGTCGGGGACCCAGGGTTGGCAAGCGAGCGGCTTTGGAGCACCGCCGAACGGTCACTGGGGTCGCGGCTGTGCGCGCACATCTCCCGGAGGCAACCGATAGTGTCGCCGCCACAGAGACGACGTCGGCCATGGCGACAATCTCGGTTCTTGCCCGCACAGAGCCTAGTACTCCCCCTCCCCCCTCCCGCATCACTTCTCCCACCCACACCCGTCGGGCTTATCTTATCTCGCGTGTCCCCCTGCCTATCACCTGAGCCGTACGGCCCCGAGCTTCCTGCGGGCAAGCAGCGGCTCCCGAAGAGCAATACGTATTGCTCGTTATCCATGGCGGGGAGGGTGGCCCGAATGGACGTTGGACGGGCGGCCATCGCTGCCATGCTCTGGCGCGGATGGCGGATAGCTTGTGATCGGTAACTTGTGTCACACCTAAAATACAGGGCGCCGATGGCTGGTATGACCATGTTGCATCATAGGCGGAACTTAAAACAGTGAAATTTTAGGATGGAGAACAATGCCTAATGGGATCACAGTGCCAACCGCGCAATATACAAAGGCGTGATTCGTACATTTTGCTCTTTTCCGCGATTAAGTTCCTAAATACGTTGTAGCACAAGAAATTCTCAAAAACGCAGATGTAACAGACGTTCATTCTGGCAGTGTACGAAAACCAATACCCTTCATATAGAAGTGTCGTCACATGAACCACTTTTGCTTGGCACGACCATAATCAAATGCACCAACTAATCTTAAAGCGATAGGGGTCTAGAGAACTTCCTGCAGCTTTGATGGTCTGTAACAGGTAATATCATCACGTTTTCCTTGCACAACTCACCAGGAAACGCGCGATTGGCTCCTGCTCAGCACTAGGCGCAAAACAGACGACTTGCGAACCGGATTGTCATCGAGCTTATTGAGTCACTTTATGCAATCCTGGATGCCACTCGAGGCTTCCCTTCAAACGAACCTTCTAAGTATGTTTATTCACTCCTTTGCAGATATGCCCCGATGTACCAGTGAATCAACGTTTAAGTGGGTTAGGAATAAATTGTGCTAATAAACAGAGCACAGAGCACACGACGCTATAGTTACGGTTTTGGTGACCTTAACGTTAAAGAATTTCGCTCAAAGCTACTGGAGCCTCTTATGCGGCAGAAGAGTAAAATTTTGTGTCCCTTTGTGCATACGTGGCTTGAGAGAGTAAAGGGTTTAGGACAGGCAAGGAGGTCAACCAAAGTAGCCCGGTTAGCTACTGGCCACAGTGAAACCGTAAAACGGGAGTAAAAATGAGTAGAAGGAGAAAAGAAAGGTTCACAATGGGCGTGACAAGCAGATTCACAAGGATCCATTGTTCTGTTAGCCATAAGACGTCTTACAGGCCGATGGATCTCGGGAAACACAGCAGCACTTTCCTGGTTTTTGCATCACCAGTGCACGTGACCCAGTTCCCAGGGATTTATGTTCTATAAAAGGCCGGCCATTTTGTTTTCATAATGTGGTTCAAATGGCGATCCATTGACCCTCGTATGATTGCCAGTCACACAAAAGCTGATTTAGAAATAGTGCTACGAAGAGGGCATGCAGAACACGATTACCATACGCCGCGGGACGGGGGTCTTCTGTGTTTTCTACATCCTGTTCATTAACGCTGTTTGCCAACAGAGCATTCCTATCGTGGTAGCTCTGTATAGCTGCGCTTGAAACTCGCACCTTGGTGTGGAGGGTCGGGGGTGAGGGTTTGGCGCAGATGTTAATCGACTGACACAGTGAGCGCCAAGTTGAAACTATTTGTCAACCATGGCCCGCAAAGAAACGCTAAACATGCTTCATTTGAACTAAACAAAAATTACTGATTAAAAATGTTCCAACATCCGATTTGGTTGCTCTCCTCAAAAAGAGGCGTTTAGTATTTAGTTTTGTTCTCCATAGATGGTGTGACGAGAGAAGACCCCATCGCTGCTCACCAAACATTGTGTCCAAATTATGAACATAATTAGATGTTTTAACCACAGTAGTAGCTCAGTGGGGGTAAGGCATTGGCATCCAAACTGAGCTTGAGATCACCGGGTTTCATTTCGGCCACGGCAGCCATATTTCGATTGAGGCGAAATGCAAAAGCGACCGTGTAATTACGTATATGTGCACGTTAAGATACCCAGACGCTCAAAATTAATCCTGCGTCCCCCACTATGGTGTGCCTCAGAATCAGATAGTGATTTCAGCACATAAAACCCCAGAATTTAATTTTAATAATGGGGAAGTCTATAGTCTATAGTCTATAGTCTATAGGAACTCTATAGCATTAACGAGAGAGTGGCAGGTCTTGTTGTGAAACTTAATAAGAGGTACAAAATGAAGATTGTACAGGTCTACGCCCCTACATCCAGTCACGATGACCAGGAAGTCGAAAGCTTCTATGAAGACGTGGAATCGGCGATGGGTAGAGTGAAAACTAAATACACTATACTAATGGGCGACTTTAATGCCAAGGTAGGCAAGAAGCAGGCTGGAGACAAGGCAGTGGGGGAATATGGCATAGGCACTAGGAATAGCAGGGGGGAGTTATTAGTAGAGTTTGCGGAACAGAATAATATGAGGATAATGAATACCTTCTTCTGCAAGCGGGATAGCCGAAAGTGGACGTGGAGGAGCCCGAAGGGCGAGACTAGAAATGAAATAGACTTCATACTCTGCGCTAACCCTGGCATCATACAAGATGTGGACGTGCTCGGCAAGGCGCGCTGCAGTGACCACAGGATAGTAAGAACTCGAATTAGCCTAGACCTGAGGAGGGAACGGAAGAAACTGGTACATAAGAAGCCGATTAATGAGTTAGCGGTAAGAGGGAAAATAGAGGAATTCCAGATCAAGCTACAGGACAGGTATTCGGCTTTAACTCAGGAAGAGGACTTTAGTGTTGAAGCAATGAACGACAATCTTGTGGGCATCATTAAGGAGTGTGCAATGGAAGTCGGTGATAACTCCGTTAAGCAGGATACCTGCAAACTATCGCAGGAGACGAAAGATCTGATCAAGAAACGCCAATGTATGAAAGCATCTAACCCTACAGCTAGAATAGAACTGGCAGAACTTTCGAAGTTAATCAACAAGCGTAAGATAGCTGACATAAGGAAGTATAATATGGATAGAATTGAACATGCTCTCAGGAACGGAGGAAGCCTAAAAACAGTGAAAAAGAAACCAGGAATTGGTAAGAATCAGATGCATGCGTTAAGAGACAAAGCCGGCAATATCATTACTAATATGGATGAGATAGTTCAAGTGGCTGAGGAGTTCTATAGAGATTTATACAGTACCAGTGGCAACCACGACGATAATGGAAGAGAAAATAGCCTAGACGAATTCGAAATCCCAAAGGTAACGCCGGAAGAAGTAAAGAAAGCCGTGGGAGATGTGCAAAGGGGGAAGGCAGCTGGGGAGGATCAGGTAACAGCAGATTTGTTGAAGGATGGTGGACAGATTGTTCTAGAGAAACTGGCCACCCTGTATACGCAATGCCTCATGACCTCGAGTGTACCGGAATCTTGGAAGAACGCTAACATAATCCTAATCCATAAGAAAGGGGACGCCAAAGACTTGAAAAATTATAGGCCGATCAGCTTACTGTCCATTGCGTACAAACTATTTACTAAGGTAATCGCAAATAGAATCAGGAGCACCTTAGACTTCTATCAAGCAAAGGACCAGGCAGGATTCCGTAAAGGCTACTCAACAATAGATCATATTCACACTATCAATCAGGTGATAGAGAAATGTGCGGAATATAACCAACCCTTATATATAGCTTTCATTGATTACGAAAAAGCGTTTGATTCTGTCGAAACCTCAGCAGTCATGGAGGCATTACGGAATCAAGGTGTAGACGAACCGTATGTAAAAATACTGAAAGATATCTATAGCGGCTCCACAGCCACCGTAGTCCTCCATAAAGCAAGCAACAAAATCCCAATAAAGAAAGGCGTCAGGCAGGGAGATACGATATCTCCAATGCTATTCACAGCGTGTTTACAGGAGGTATTCAGAGACCTGGATTGGGAAGAATTGGGGATAAAAGTTAATGGAGAATACCTTAGTAACTTGCGATTCGCTGATGATATTGCCTTGCTTAGTAACTCAGGGGACCAATTGCAATGCATGCTCACTGACCTGGAGAGGCAAAGCAGAAGAATGGGTCTAAAAATTAATCTGCAGAAAACTAAAGTAATGCTTAACAGTCTCGGAAGAGAACAGCAATTTACAATAGGCAGCGAGGCACTGGAAGTCGTAAGGGAATACATCTACTTAGGGCAGGTAGTGACGGCGGATCCGGATCATGAGACGGAAATAATCAGAAGAATAAGAATGGGCTGGGGTGCATTTGGCAGGCATTCTCAGATCATGAACAGCAGAGGTTGCCATTATCCCTCAAGAGAAAAGTATATAATAGCTGTGTCTTACCAGTACTCACTTACGGGGCAGAAACCTGGAGGCTTACGAAAAGGGTTCTACTCAAATTAAGGACGACGCAACGAGCTATGCAAAGAAGAATGATAGGCGTAACGTTAAGGGATAAGAGAAGAGCAGATTGGGTGAGGGAACAAACGCGAGTTAATGACATCTTAGTTGAAATCAAGAAAAAGAAATGGGCATGGGCAGGACATGTAATGAGGAGGGAAGATAACCGGTGGTCATTAAGGGTTACGGACTGGATTCCAAGGGAAGGGAAGCGTAGCAGGGGGCGGCAGAAAGTTAGGTGGGCGGATGAGATTAAGAAGTTTGCAGGCACGGCATGGCCACAATTAGTACATGACCGGGGTTGTTGGAGAAGTATGGGAGAGGCCTTTGCCCTGCAGTGGGCGTGACCAGGCTGATGATGATGGTGATGAATGGGGAAGTCATGTCTGTGTCAAGATACCGGAAACTATGTATTTTATACCATTCACTTATGTGCTGTGACATGCAGCTTCTATGTGTCGCTCAACGCACACAAATGAAATCAGTTTGACAGCACCTGTGGTGTGTATTTTACCGTTCTTGTGTCCCAGCTTGTCATATGGTGCAGCACAAAAAATGTAGGCCCCAAATAACAAGTAAAGTTTTGACGATTCACATGCAGCAATGGACATGACTCATTTTCAACATTCTCTTAATACGCACAATTTGTTTCGTTGCACAATTATGCACCGACCATCCCAAATTGTCAATCTGCTGCCACATAAAAGTTACCAGTATCTCAGTAGAATCCCTTCAGCTTGAGTCGCAGATACCGCATCTACTGCTCCGTACCTTCAGGACGTGTCTGCAATGAAAAGCGCTGATAAATACGGCAATGCTCCACTTTACTGAACCTACTCTTTTGCAACGAACGCCATCTATGATTCACAAGCAGCGCTATAGCAAGAAATCAATACCGACAACTCCCAAAGCCCCACCCGAATCTCGCCTAAAGTGTTTAAATCACGACCGAGAAATAAACGCGCGTGTCCGGGAACATTCCACGAATTCCACATGCTTCTAGCGGCAAAAAAAAGAAGAAAGACGCCGCCGAAGAGGCAGGAAGGACAGCGCGCAGAAAAGTCAGCGCGCAGAAAGGTCAGCAGCAATTTCACGCAGCGTTTAAGCTGCCCAACAAGCTTCGATAAGTGTTACCCCCTTGGCATCAAAATATATTGCGAAACACTTACAGTAGAAGCAAACAATTCTCAGTTGGCTAAAGGTTTGCGCACGACCAAAAAAAGAAGGAAGAATCTTCAGTGGAAGGGTCTAAAGACGTTGTGAAGCGCAGGAAAAGAGCTACGACATCTCGCTAACCATATCCATCACCCCCTTGGTCTCTGCACGAAGAGGGGCTCAACTCGCAGGTGCGCGTCTCGAGGGAACTGAGCAAAGTGTCCCACAAAAGGTGGTCGCATTCTTGACTCCTTTCGAATTATTCTTCTTTCTCCGCGCGCACACGCGAGTGCCGAAGAGACGTTTATGTTCGCCAGGTCTCTGGCGCAAGAAGGATGAAAAGAGCGGGAGTCAGTCAGCGGCGGTCAGCGACTCCTCCTGCCCCACCGACCCCCACATCTTACCCTTCATCTTTGTCTAGGCCGAAAAAGAAGACCGCGCGTACGCGATCTCGAGGAATCCACCGGGTGCCTCTGGATGCCGGGAGCGCCTCTGCAAATTGGTGAAGAATAGGAGAACGTTAACGTTGTCGAGAAAGGCAATGGGGTGTGAAAAGATCCGAGGTGAAAAGCTGGAAAGGTATGGTCGAGACCCGGAGAAGGGCAGATAAATTCCGTTGGCCGCACGTGCGGAATTCCAGCGCGGGGGAGCGGAGTGGGGGGAGGGGTGCTGGCTGGAGGTTAAGGGTGGTAGGACGAGAGCCCACAGCGCACGTACACAGGGAATGTCCACAGACTTCCGTGGTCTGCTGAAGGGGGCGGGCGACGTTCACAAGGACCATAGCGGCAGCAGTCGGGAGCGGATAACAACCGGATCAGTTTACAGCGTTTCTATTCGAACCGGCAAAAATCTACGCAGGAAGCAAAGGAGCGAGAGAGCTTGGACGTTGAAGCACGAAAACCATACCGCTTGAACCGAGTGGAGGGGGGGAAAAGTCAGCCCCGATGGCCGGTGGGATGGCTTTCTGCTGGGACCCGGGCCATCGTCGACTCGCGCATGTGTGCCGACCAGGATCGATGACCACAAAGCGGGCCGGTCGGTAGGCCATCCGGTAGATTCGGACAATGGCCAAGCGACGAAGAGCGTGGCGAAGGGGGAACGGGGCCAAAAGAAGAAAGTTTGCCGCTCTTTACGGGAGCTTCTTCGGGGACCCCTCAGCTGTTTGGGCCTGCTCTCCTACCTGCGAGGCGTTTGCTTCCCAGCTTGATGCTTACGGTGGATGCCAGCAGGTCTTGACGAAGAAGAAGAATTGTATTGGTGTCTGTTCCCCCTGTTTGCCCAGTGGACCCCCTTCCTCTTTTTCTACTCTCTCCGACCAGGTTTGGCTTCGTTCTTAACGGTGCCATAAAAAGGGTGGTAGTTACAAGGTTGGTGAGAGGACAGCAGTGAGGGAGAGTGGATTCTGAGGGGCTGTCCATGCTAGTCGCAGGGGGTGGTGAGGGGGGGGGGGGTACATTCTGCCAGACTGCTTGACGTCGCTCCGGTTATGCCAGACTGCTTGACGACGGAGCTGGTACTCCTTCTCTCCTCAGTGAGGAAAACGGGAGGGAATCCCGAATGTTTGCTGTGCTGGAGAGGGGGCAAACTTCGTTCGTTTGGAAAAGAAAACGCCGTCCTCTAGAGAGAACGAGAGGGAGAAAGGGAAAGAGAGAAAGCGGAGAGTCAAAGATTCAAAGAGCCCCCTGGCGTTCAGGGCCGAACGGCATCTTCTAGTCCCGTCAGCTGCAGCAGGCCGATCGGGGAGAGCTTGTATTTGCATGGGACCTTTTTGTCGCGGAGGGGTGAGGTCTTTTCGACGGCCGGCGATACCTGCGGCGAGCAACACAGGAGGGCTCACACCGAGCCGTTGCCGATACCTTTTGTTTGGTGTTGCCATTTCTCTTTTCTTTTCTTTTTTATTGGATACGTCTTGCGGGACCCCCGCATCTGTCCTCGCTTCGCCATACCCCGTCCCCTAATTTGTCAGTGACTGAATGCGACAGTGAGAAGAGGAGAGAACAGCGCAGAGGTCATCAGTCACGGGGAAATACGAGGCACGGGACACCGTCACGTGACCCTTCAGCGGTAGAAATTGGCAGCGTTATCAGCTGTCCAGTTCCCATTGTGCGCATGTACATCCTTGAGAGACAGGATATACTATTGTGAAATCGTATCGAAGGATACTGTCTCACTGTCGATCGCGGAAAGGTGAACAAAAGGACATTTCTCAAAGATCGAGCGCTTTGTCGTGCTTACGCTGTTAGCAAATAGGGTGCCTAATGTTATCCTTATACGGCGGTTTGATTCCCGCATATTTGCTGATGCAAGAGTAATATAACTGATGACTACTAACGTCATATATTAAGAATATTTAAAACCAATGTGCTCATTGAAAAGGAAAGAAGAATTTGAGGTGTTCATGTTTGTTAATGGTTACGAGCAGCGCGAAAGACCAGGACGTAGAACAAAAAAAAAGAACAGCAGGAAACAGCAGGAAGGAAGAGGAAAACAAACCGCGAGCATAACAAACGCGTGAGTGTCTGGGAAACCTCTGATACGGACACCACGGACATCGGACCGTGACCCACTACAAAATTGATTCGTGTATCACAAACCTCTCGCGTGCCTAGCCTTTTTCTGTTGAAAAAGAATGCTATTTCGCTTTCTCTAAAGGAAGCTGATGATTTGCTAACACGCATGATATCTTTTTTCTTTATGTGTTATGCCTCAACATGCACGGGCGTCCACCGATTTTCGCGCTGTAGAAGCATGGACGCATCTTTGGAAACACGGCCCCGAAGAGTGCAGGAAAAGGAGAGCGAGTACGATCGCAAGCAAGAGGCAGCCATTCCGCATTTTTAGTGCACCGTCTGATTGCTCGAAGAAACGAAAACATCGCCAGGAATCGCAATAACGTGAACGCAGTGTTTTCGTGAGGCCGTAAACTGGGAACGATTTGATGATCAGTGAGAGCCCACCAGCTGCACGGCTGAACGAGATGTTTGCAAAATAAAAAAGAAAAGAAAGCATCACATGCAGTTTGTTCCTGCAAAAGTATGGTGTGATGACCCTTCTATCGATATTCTGTGGTGGAGTATACGCAGGCGACACTGGGAGGTGCATAAATACATAAATAATGGAGCGCCACAGCTCAAATTGAAAGGCGCAGCGCGTTCTGACTTGGTCTTGTGATGCGAGAGCTGTGGTCGCGCGATGGTTTTCAGAGACGCTTCCAGGATTTTGCAGCACGAAAGTCACGAGGGCGCGCGAGCTGCTTGAGGCATACCGAGAGTTCGAGTACAAAGAGTGTTCAAAGAGTGTTCAAAGTGTTCAAAGTGTTCAGAGTGTTCAGAGTGTTCAAAGAGTGTACAAAGAGAGTACAAAGTACAAAGAGAGTTCACGTGCACCAGCGAGTCATCAGCATCGCATTTAGAGACAACGCGATTTTTCTAGAAAAAAGAAAGGCTGCATGCGCGAGCTTCGTAATGGGACTCAGTTTTGAAGTATTGTGAAACGATTTTATGACCGTTGGTGTGTTACGCTCTTAGTTTGTTTTCCTTTTTTTTCTTGGCATGTGAAGCTGGGCTTACGGGTTTTATGTTCGTGTTTAAACAAGCGTGGTTCCTGCATAATGTTCAGCGCTCGTCTCGTTTGATTTCCTTCTTTGTCCTCGTCATTGAAAATGCGCATGCTGCAGCCTTAACGTTCAAGCACCCAACAAATTCTCAAGTATTGGACATGAAAGTCTTGCAGCAAAATGATGCCGTAGAAAACGGCAACTCATTAGCCATAACACGCATTCTGACCTTTATTTTGTTAGTTTGCATTCCCACATGGTACAGGTTATGGCACTTGTTCAATCTTCCAGATAATGTTGGGGCAAGAGAGTTTTATTATCTAATGGATACTGCAGGTGCTTGCCCTAGCGATGCCCTTGAGATTACTCCAGGGCATCGAGGCTTACTCCAGGGCATTACACGCTTTGGGATTTAATCTATAGGCTCCGTTTCATACTTGGCTGGGGAAGCTGCGCATTAAATTAGGTCATGCTCCGTGTGTTTGTGTGTCTGTGTGTGTGACTGTGCTTTCGTGTGTAAGTGCATGCAGGCTATAATTATAGCAATAAAACACTTTGCTGGGCTAGTTAGTGCATGACTTTTTTTACCAGAATTACAATGAGGCATCAGATCAGGCACGACAGGAGCGACATCTACAAGCGCACAAGCAAGCTAATCAGCGTGTTTTATTGAGCTGTCTTTTGTGCACTGTAATTCAATGTCTACACTACACACTGCTGACATTTTCTTGCAATAAAGGAGAAAGAAAGGAAGAGCATATCGGGATCAAGTGATGTGGACCATCGGTTCTGAAATAATGTACTTGATTGAATACCTTGCCTGGCAAAATGGCTGAAAACAACTCATTAGCAGCTGTACAACAAAATTTGTTGAATTTTACGGATTCAAACTTTCTTTTCCTTTATTACCGAGCTGACGCAAGACACCGAATTACGTTTTCTTTGCGAGTCGCAGCCTCTGGAAAATGGGCTCCACGGCGTTGTACTCGATGTACGAAAAGGATAATAGATAACAAGGGTGATGCGTGAAATTTCCCACTCATACAAAGGACGTAGAAACACACCGCAGGCATGCTACACAAGCACAAAGCTGCTAAAAGGCAACTACACAGTCTGTGGTTTACGCGAGTGTTCCCGAGGGAGGGCTAGAAGTGTTTTGGTCGAGAAGGCTGGTAGCTAACATTTTGAAATGAGCAGTACAAACTCGTTTCTTTATGGGAAAGGAAGAAACGACAAGAAAGAAGGGAGGTACACACACACTGTACCCAAATGGGTATTGGCAGGGCAAATGGGGCTCCATTCAACGCGAGAGTGACAGCTTAGGGGCATCATGCCTTCGCTCTGTTCCGTTGGTTTTTTTGTTTTTTTTGTTTTTTTTTTGTGGTGAAAATGGAAAAGCAGTACGCCACGTGTAGATATAGCATGCGACCAAGGCTGTGTCGTCATCACACTCACGTAACGCTGGTGCGTTGCGGACACACAAATAATTGTAAATAGCCCTAACTACATACGTGACGACGAGGCACTTATACGTGGGTTGCTATGACAACCGGGGGAACTGCGGGCTAACTAAAACTTAAAAAATGTACGTGCCTAATTATTAGAAAAGTCATTCTAAAGAAATCAATGTAAGGTTCAAGCGAGTATTTCTAACGCCCATCTCGCTCACACAGCATGGGCTTTTATTCTCGTCATCGCCGGTACAAATGTAACAGTTATGAGCGCAAGGTCACATGTGCTTTGTTGATTAAGCCGTGCTCTATTTATGTGCAGTCGGCGCTACTCACATGCCGCGTAAATTCAAGCTCGTACTGCCAACGAACATAACAGCTTACACATCACTTACATCACTTCTCTTTCTTTCTTTTTTCTGTTCATGCTGGTAAACAGCCCAGCAAAGTCACATTTCTTGGTTGAAAGTATTTGAACATCTAGTTGACTGTTTACTGTGTCGTTTTGGCGTTTTAGCTGAAAATGGGCAACACTGTGCGCAGCAGGTCGTGTAAAAACAACCACCCCCGAATTTTCGTATTTGCGACGGCAGCCGGCATGACGTTCTTACGCTTGAGATGATATTAGAGTCTGGTTTAGAAGAGGCTGCGCCCGACAAATCGCAGTTTCAGGTTATACAGAACTGTTCGTATCTTATGACGTCACAATAGCTCCTCAGCATGTTACGTGAATTATTTCTGTCAGAAGTGTCAGTGAAACATTCCCAAACCTTGTAGCGACAAGTGCCCGAACCCAGCGGGTGCTGTGCACACAATTGTGTGGACGCCTCGCATTGGGCGCTCACGGGAATACTACAAATGAAGCTGTGCGGGGGGACGTGGGCTGGACTAGTTTTGAAGTGAGGGAAGCTGGCAGTAAAATTGATTATGAAGAATGACTGAGGAATATGGAAGAAAGTAAATGGGCTGGGAGAGTGTCGAAGTATTTGTACAGGAAAAACACTGATTCACAGGGGAGGAAAAGAACTAGGAAGCTTACCAGCAACTATGCGCCCTGTTGGGTGGGCAACACAGCAACAAAGAACGTCAAGCGGAAAGTCAGAAAGGCCGAAATAATATCATGGGTGGCGGCAATGGAATAGAAACCTGCCATGACTAACCCCTTAAGAGGAAAAAACTAAATCAGGATAGAAACAATTTATGATAACTCAAAGGGAAGCTCATTACTTTTCGAAGTAAGATCGGGATGCTTAAGAACACGCACCTATAAAGCGAGATATAAGAAGGCAGAAGAAGTATGTGCTTGCTTCGGTGAAGCTAGGGAAACGATGGAGCATGTTTTATTAGAATGTGAAGGCGTCAGCCCAGCGGTCGATTTAGGCACCACTTGCCTTCTTGAAGAACTTGGGTTCAGCGAGAGCAGTGGAAAAGTAAACATGTCCGCAATAGAGTCTGCACCAAGAAAAAAAATATCACAATTCTGTAACCTACATATTTCACAGCAGTCCAAGCGTACAAATGGAAAACGTGAGCTCACTGTCGACGTGAAAATGCTACATTGTTTAGGAGGGTGTCCCAAAACGCCTGCTCACAATATAGTCGTACACTTTAGAGAACTGCATAATACATCAATTTTGTCGACTTTAGGTGTCTCGATAGGAGCACTTTACAGAACTGCTGACTTAGAGAGCTGTAAACTTAACTCTTCAGTTGTTTTTAAGGGAAGCTTTACTTTGTTAACCTTCCCAGCTTCTCATCAAATTGGTTGCTGGGTGCTGCCGTGTACTGCTGCTGTCAAAAAATAATTACATACTCCATTGTGTGACTGCACCTCTGTTCCCCAGCACAGCAACCCCGCGGTTCTAACCATTAGGCCACGATCACTCGTTTATTTATATGGCATATTTGTTCAAACGCGTTAACATCGTACGCGAGTATACGCAGGCAACAGGCAATTCAGGTGATTTTAGAAATAACCAACAAAAAAAAAACGCAATTTCTATGCGTAGTAACCAATTAAAAAAAACGAGCCTAGTTTCCCCTAAAAGGAAGTCAAGGACGAGCAACTCATCTACCGAGTTAAAAATTGCCCGACAATTACGATACTCACTAGTGCGAAATTTGGGCGCAGCTCTATATGTGTTTTCATTTTGCGATATATTGGCCGGCGCGGACAATCTATATCTCGTGCGGCGCGTTGCAAAGGAAGCGAAGTGCGGCGCAACTGCCTCCCTAATCTGGAGATCTGCAGCGCGTGGGTGACGCGTGGGCTCGATTCAGACCTCCCGGACAGCGCACGCTACTATGGCGCCGTATTGTAGCCATTGTCGCCGCACTGCGCTATTTTCACTCTTGCTCCATACTCTCCTCCGCTTTCCTATTTAGGCACCACTAAATCCTCTGAAACCTTACCACACCAACGAGCTTTGAGAGAGAGCCTTGGCCAGCTCCGACCTCGAGGATCAGCAGCGGCTGATCGCGAGGGCCCAGGACGGGGCCCGAGCTCAAAGGAATGAGAACACCTTTGCAGAGTCACTTTCATATATAATGATGTTTATTCTCTCTCTCTCTCTCTGTCTCTCCGAGCTCAAAGGAATGACGACCCCTCTGCAAAGCGACATTCATATAATCATGATGTTTACTCTCTCTCTGTCTCTCTCGAAGAAACGCTAAGACGGCGGCTTGGAGTAATGGGTATGTGCCATTATTTCCTGGATATGAATACTGGGTACGGGCCACAGTGCTTGTCTCCAGCGAACAACTTTGATGCCAACTTCGGTCATGGGGTATGTGCCATTAGGTGCGTGCCACTCTTCGATGAACGTCCTTGACTCCAATTTGGGTAACTACAGGCATGTGCCGCTGTACAATGACTGGAAAAGATCTGTTAAGTTTCTATAATGCTGAACGAAATCGAGCTCACATCCCAACGGTTCCTCAAGCACAGCAACCTGACGCGCATTAGCAGGCCGTGCCACAAGTGTACTGGGCATGTGTCGCTTTTTCACTTGAACCTTCCGCCAACTTGGGGTCGCCGAGTATGTGCCACTGAGAGTTCGGCAAGCCGGGGAACAGTTCCCAGCGCTCGAAAGGCACCGGTGTGCCACGCTTCTCGTCTTTGAGGCCACGCCCGCTCTTCTCGGCAGTACCAGAAGATGTCGCAGCGTGCCCAGAAATACGCGCGAGAGAGCAGCTCGGTCGCACGAATGGCGCGTTTCTCAGCGTTGGCAATGCACCGGCGCGCCGCGAATTTTGGAGGCCACGCACAGGCTTCGCGGCGGCGACGCTAGATGGCACCGAGCTTTTTTAGGGAAGCGCGAGGGAGGAGCTCAGCTGCAGTACACCTCTTATACGCAACTAGTTGCTGCGGTGACAGTACGTTGTGTCACTTTATTGATTCAATGCTAACACACTACCGCCGAAAGTCATCGCAAGATGGGTGTTGACGCATTTTTTTCTTCAATATTATTTGTAACACGCCCTAAAACAATATTGCATTTTTTTAACTGATAAAAAAATATTCTGTATCCTGACCGGTAGATTGCAAGCGTTGCAATGCACGAAAACATTCTTGTATAAATTGCACACAAATACGTTACCTGTTAAACCCTGGCTACCAAGAAAATGTATTGTTACGTCTCCTGTAAACCCCGCTATTAATTTACAATCTCACGTATACTTCTATTGTGCTTATTAGTTCTTTTAGACAATCGACGCGTGTCCAACAATCCGTATTAATAGATTTTCGTACATTGATCAATAGTATATATTTAAATGTTTATACGGTCAGTGTAATTTATCACTTATATTTAAAAGGAAGGTATTTCATCAGATTAAGCGCAGTATATTTTAATAAATACAATACTATCCACTCTGATACATAAGACATGGAGTTACTGAGATACAGCTGGGCTGAGTAGAATGTGAATCTTTTTTTTATTTTTGTCGTACTGACACTGATTCATCAAGTTATCTTACGCCGTACGTTGGGAGTAAGCCGGAAGCAATATCTTCGACATGTGGCTGATATTTGTGTAAATGAACATGTGCCACTTGGGAGTCACTTATATGAAAACTTGCGATCGGTTTAGTGCAAAGCAAACGATCAGGCATACAAATACGCACGGGAATAAGTGCTCGTATATCTGGTATCTCTGTGTGAGGTCCCTGCTTCACACTAAACTGTTGTAAGTGATCATGCTCCAACTACTCCAACTATATACAAGTTTCATGTTCTGCTCGTGCATATATAATTTTTTTTCAGGTGAATTTCGGCCAATGAAGATAAGCTTTTTATTGATATCCAAAAATGAGTAAGCATGCCCGATACGCATGTTCGTCATGCGAGTATTTTGCTGCTTTTTGCGGTCGTTTGCTCGTTTGTTTGGTTGGTTGCACGCATTTTCTTCTTTTTTGTGCTGAACTCATTTTCCCCGTACCTATGATGTGCCATCGCACACACTTTATCACATCAATGCTCCTTTGAGTAAGCTAGAAATAAGACAACTGTACCACAAGTGAATGAGCAAACAACAAAGTAAATAAACGACCAGTAGAAAAATATTTACGCAACTATATATTGTATAATGAAGCGATTAAGTAAACTAGCCAATAAGCAATTAGCCGAGTACATATCGAGTTTGCAGATAAGCGAGCAAACAGATAAGCTAATTTGTAAGTGTGTAAATAGCGATGTCAAGCAAGCAGCTGGGTAAGTAGGCAAGCAAATATGTTTGACAAGTAAGTGTACAAACAAGTACGGCACGTACAGTACATAAATGCACAGTTTGTACACATTATGACGATGCGTAAATGCGTTACAAACGTTTGCACTTCAGCTGGCATCGTACATACGTTAAAATCACTGAGAACTCTCCGTCAAATTGAAGTGTGCAGTCGGCGCGGATTTTTTCGGCAGCGACTTTTCATCGCTACTCAGCCTACACGTTAGTATTTTCTTTGTTCCTTCCCGATACGAGATCCGTCCAGAGATTTCGACACACACTGCCCAGCTGGATACCCAGTGTTGCCGCGCACAAGCGGTCACCCGTGCACTTATGGTGTCCAGCGTGAAAAGCGTTCGCACCCTGACCTGAATATAAATGACGGCCCGATCGGGGACAATGATGGATACGTCGTCGTGACGAAGGAAAACAGAAGAAAGAAAAAAAAACACTATATTCATGCACTCAATCCCAACTGAGAACGGGACCAATAAAGGCGGATAAAAGCGCGCAAAACGGCTCCGACAAACACTGGACTGTTGGTGTCAGGGGGGACCGAGCAGGCTGGTTTGGTCGCGTGTGCACATAGGGTGAACGGGAGGGGGGAGCCGAAAAGGAGCGGGGGAGGGGGAGAGGGCGTGCGTCAGGAGCTCGGGCTTGTCTGAGGTCTCCTCTATAGGCTTGTCAGCGCGTGGGTGCCTCACATGCGGTGGTTTTGGGCCCGACAGGCATCGCGGCGTTCTGGCTCGCAATTGGTACGGCAAACACCAGAGTTTTCCTACCAGACCGGGCAGAAACGGAACGGGAGACAGAGGAAAGATTTGCCGAAGCGGCAGCATAGTTCCGACGACGACAGCTCGGACCCTGTCCAGTTTGACCGTTGTCCGCGAACGGTGCGACCACTACCGTACACGTTCGAATATAAGCAGATTTCGCTTGTTCCTCAGAAGGGGGTGATATGACCGCTCGAAGGTCTGCTTAGTCTGGAGGATATGTCCAACCACTACCGTACACGTTCGAATATAAGCCGATTTCCCTTGTTCTTCAGAAGGGGGTGATATGACCGCTCGAAGGTCTGCTTAGCCTGGAGGATATAGCACACACCGTGAAGCACACTTCTCTCGCGTGGTCTGTGTATCCTTGACGCTGGCGCAAAGGTGGAGTGTAATCGATCATGAAATGCGCACCGAATATTATTTACATGTCCTTGTTCAGAACAATGTACATCGCAGCAGGTCACCGCCATTCGCCAAGTGCGATGCACAGTCGTGCTATAGGATTGATTAATATGCGAAGATTGCCAGTCACGCTTACTGTAACATCCGAAGGGAGAACAGTAAATGGTAACATCGCGCTTCAACGTCCACCATAAAAAAGAAATTATGGGGTTTTACGTGCCGAAACCACGATATGATTACGAGGCACGCCGAGGTGGGGGCGACTCTGGATTAATTTCGACCACCTGTGGTTATTTAATGTGCACCTAAATGTAAGCACACGGGTGCTTTTGCGATTCGCGCCCATGGAAATGCGGCCGCCGTGGCCGAGATTCGATCCCTCGACCTCGTGCTTAGCAGCGCAGCACCAAAATCACTAAGCAACCACGGCGGGTGACGGACATCATGCAAATGTCAACAATAAAATAATTACCGCTCCACAACCATCTGGTCATGGCCTGTTGCAGACACGTCAAGATTGGTTTGTGACGTGAAACTATTCCCGTGTGTCCGAGACACACGAGCTAATCATGAGGAAATAGCTTTTAAACGCTCAACAGGGCTGCTGATAGATTTTGCACCTTGGCCGAGATTAGCATTTCAGTACAAAGGAATGCATAGCCTGTAATTATCTGCGCGTTGTGTGTGTCTGTTTAACAAAGATACGTTTATCTCTTGTTTCTGCATATGGCAGTCTAACGATATCTGCATTGCCTTCTGAATACGTGTTTAGTCATAGTTTCCAACTTTTACGTAATTTTTCTGCACTGTTTCTGTTCGGTGTGTAACCGAGATAATAAGCCCGACCATGTGCTATACTGCCGTTTACAGAGCCCGTTAACACCGGAGACGTATACGCGACAGCTGCAGCAGCAGCGACATCTTGGGACGTTTCGCACAAGAATTGTTCGGGAAAGTGTTTGCCTAGCAGAAATTTCGTAGTCGAAAAAAGACAAAAATAAGTACGGCTATATACGTCGATGATACTGCTATGAAGGAGCTTTTCAACCGAGTAGGACGCAGTCGGCAAATGCAATAATAGGTGTGTATGCATGTGCGTGCGTGCGTGCGTGTACGTGTGTGTGCCTGAACTTAGTGTGATGGACAGTGGCCTAACGAGGAACACCTCGCTTCAGGCTGGAGCCAGTGCTTCGACGACAGGGCTTGTCTGCCTCCGGGTGCTCCTGACGTAAGCAAATCCCCTCTTCGAGACAGAATGCCGATGTAAAAGAAAGAACAGCACCACATGAGAGCTGCGATTAAAATTTAGTCGTTCGTCTTAGCGCTGGGTTTCATTTGTTACCGTCAATCCAATCCAACTGTAGCCCAACTTGTAGCCTTAAGTCCGAACAGTCGTTCCATCCTGATGCATCCCTCGTTCGACTATTGTCGATCCTTCAGGCCTCCATCGTTTTGTAAAATCCTTTCTCATCTGTTTTTTTTTTCTTTTTTCTTTTACTAAATGCCACAATATGGTGGTGTACGTCCAGCTTGAGCGATTTAATTTCAGTCTGTTCCTCGAAACCCTGGATGCTTAAATGGCAACACGTCCTATCCTACCGAAAGCACCCATAATCACAATAACTGCCACATGCAATGATGCAACAAAGAGAAAGAAGGCAGATAGCTTGACTTGCGCTTGCGAGCTCTAACCTGCTTGTCGTATGACTATTGTAACTTAGCCTAAATGACAAACTTGCTCAAGGACCCCAAAACAAAACGGACACGAGCGGGGCGCCAATGACAACTGTTATTTGTAGGTATTCGCAGATTGGGTGAGGGAACAAACACGAGTTACTGATATCTCAGTTGAAATCAAGAAAAAGAAATGGGCATGGGCTGGACATGTAATGAGGAGGGAAGATAACTTATGGTCATTAAGGGTTGCGGACTGGATTCCAAGGGAAGGGAAGCGTAGCAGAGGGTGGCAGAAAGTTAGGTGGGCGGATGAGATTAAGAAGTTTGCAGGGACAACATGGCCACAATTAGTACATGACTGGGGTAGTTGGAGAAGTATGGGAGAGGCCTTTGCCCTGCAGTGGGCGTAATCAGGCTGATGACGACGACGACGATGATGATGATTATTATTATTATTATTATTAGTAGTAGTAGTAGTAGTAGTAATAGTAGTAGTAGTAGTACGCCACCCAACGATATTTGTACTACGCGTAACTCGGTGCGCATGTCCACCATGACCTCATCGCATTGGAGGGCAAACAACTACAACATTAAGTTCTTCCATGTCAGAAGGAGGCTTGCATTATGTCGTACTCAGAAAGAGAAAGATACTTTATTTTACAGCGCAGCTGTATGTGGCTGGTCGATTCGTCCATCCGTCCGTCCGTCCCTCTGCCGGTCGCTTGTACGCCAAAAACTCCTCCTGTGCAACCGCATGGGTGCGCGCAAAAAAAAGAAGAGAAAGAGGGGCGCACGATTGATAGTTAGGACGGCGATAGCGACGTCATTGCTCTCCGTCGCTGCCAAGCGCGCCCTCAACAGTTTCTCTCCGGCTCCGAAATGGATAGGCCACGCGTCACACGTACTCCTGGGGAGCAGGCAGCCTTCTATCAGCAACGCCGGGAGGAGAGCCGGCAACGACCTCGTCTGCGCCGTGCCGATGATGCAGCCCGGGCCCAAGAACAGGCTCGTGCAGCCGAGTGCAAGCATCAACTGCGCACCAAGGATCCGGCAGCCTACCAAGCCGTCGTTTAATGAACCTTCGGGATTAACCCAGTGATCAGGGGTTAAAACACCGAGGCAGCACGTTTCAGCTTCGCTGGTTAACCTATCTCTACGCAGCGCTTTGGCGGTGATTTTTCGATAGAGAAATGTCTCCAAGGCCAAGCAGGGCTACAGTTCCTGCTGCTGCCCAGAATCTTTGTCTCCCGCTTTCGGGGTCCGCTTCCGTATGGGAAGTATCATACGCGACCAAATGGGCGTACTGACCCTCTGTTTGTACCTTCTGTTTGATCATATTTCCTAAGGCGGTCGTTAAGAGATCGTTTCGTCTGGTCGATGTGAACTTTTACGCATGACATGGAATGGAGTAAACAACTACGAGCGAGCATTTCTCAAAGGGACCCAAGTGCCCTGTTACGCGATTATGTGACTCTCCGCGCATGCGCTCTAATTTAGTACAGGCAGCGTCACCCTTGCGTATAGAGCGCGAGAACGGTGGCCTCCTGGGCGCTCCTGAGGCAACCAGCGACTTGTGACTCTAGCTGCAGTGCCCGAAGTTTAACACTAGCTGCTGGGTGCGTTTGGGCCCAGCAACTAGCGTTAGACATCACTGGCTGGCACCTGAATGCCCCGACAGCAGTCATACTAGCGCTCTACACAAGGGTGACGCCGACTGTACTAATATCGGTGGCAAGCCTATGAATAACCAGTCGCAAGTATAGCGTCCATCCGTGAACGTTTTGTCTTGTTGTCTTTGTGTCCGTTATTTCGTTGCGCTAAGCTACCAGCGTTACATAATACAAACTGAACCCCACAAGTGGACTGTCCTCTTGAACTTGCGCAACAGTCAGCGCTTGGGAAAAAAGAAAAATGAAAAGGGGCATGAAGAACGACGGTGATAAGAACAGTGTCGCGATGCGTGCCGGTTGTTGACGCAGCAGTATGCTTGAAATTCTTGAATCCATATATGCGTATATGGCTTCCTAATACGAAACCCGCTGCTCATTAATAGCCTAGGGCTACTGGATATGACAGTTCTGTGGCCTATGGGTTACCATCGGATATTTAAAAAAAACTGATTAATCCGTCACTAAAGTCCGGTAAATGCATGCATTCAATGCCAAAATGCTTCATGTAGGCCTCGTCTTCCCCGACGCTACACATGCAAGCATAAGGCTACGACGTCGACTCTGGCGGGAGTTTCGAAAACTTGTGCAACGGCGCGAGAAAGCACAGCATAAAAACAAAACACTCTAAACGCAGACGTCAAGACAATAATGAAAATGGATCCGTTAAAAGAACCTCTAACTGTGGCCGGTGGCAGCGTGTACTGTTATTCGCTGCTTTTCAAAAGCGGTGAAAGTCACTTCGACAACGGCGTTGAACGGGCACCGCTTCCAGCGCGAGCCGTGACAGGTCTTTTCTTTGCCGCTGGAGCAGAAACAGCAGCGCTGCGTGAAAAGAGAAATCGAACCGGCGTTGTCGTTCACAGAACGCCGCGCGCGTGCCTCTGAAAGCTTCCGGGGAAGGTAGGCGTTAAAAAAGAAAACGAAACTAAGCCGACGCTCTTTTGGTTGAGTGGCCACTACAGGTCGACCCCGCTGACAGCATTGCGAGTCGAAATCGATTAACGCGCGGCAAACGAAAGGCGGTACAAAAAAAAAGATCAGAGAAGGCGAGAGAGACGGGAAGTGAGTCGAAGTGCATGACAAGAACAAAAGTGTGTAGGAGTGAGTGAAAAAAAAAATCAATGACGGCACAATGCAGCGTGCGTAACGCGCACCCGACACCCCAGAAAGGCACCCCCACCCTTTTTTTCTCATTTCCCATTGTAGGTAGTACCGGTGTCCGGAGGATTTCTTTTTTTCTTGTGTATATGCGATGTTATTGTACTTCTGAACAACAACACCCTCAAGAGCAGAAGATAGCAGCATGTCTGTTGCGGTGTGAAGGAAGTTCACAAACAGGCGTTTAGTTTTCCTGACGATTGCGCACGGAACAAGCATAAACATGTGCGCTCGCTTCCAGTGAAATGCCGAGCGTTTCAGCAGAACGGCGAGCCCCAACTTCATTATTTCTCTATGGCTTTGTCATTTCCAATGTCCTCTCATTTTTCTTTTATTATTCTTTGCCACAGTGCAGCGTTCTCGTCAAGCGTTTCCCTTGTGCGTCAGACAGAAAGCACACATAAAATAAAACAACGTTCTAATGCAGGCTACCGCTATGCGGCTAGGGCGCAAGGCTTTCCTCGAAATGTGAGCAGCAAAGAAAACCCTCTACGACTTTTCCCATTCACATATCTTATTGTATTTAAAGTTACTTCGACGTCAGCGCTATATGCATGCATGACTCACTCTCGGAATCGCATAAAAACACACTCACGGGCCCACACCGACTTGCAGAAGCAGCAGCAGCAGACTACTTCATGCAGACGATCATAACTGATGGAGGGGAGGGAGACCACAGAGACAGGAGTAGGGGAAGGTGAGGGTGTAGGCAGTTTATTATTACGTTTAAAGCGGCTCTCGATCGAGCGGGGTATCCGGCTTATTTGTGGTCGTATTTCCGGGATTTGTGTTGTTCCCCCGACACTTCCGGTACGTGCGAAAGGGGGTGGTGGTGAATGGGCGGGGACCGTCCACCCGCGCTGCCGACACGGCTCTCAATTTCCGGTTCCGGTTCGCGCGCCGCATTGCAGACGACGCGAGCGAGCGCGTCACGCCTCTTGAAGCAGACGACAGGTCGGAAACAGACGTCGAGAACGGTATGCGTGCATTTCGAAAGGCTGAAATGAAAGTACAGCACTCTAATTTCCTTTCTTTATTTTCGTAGGTACGTTTCATTTCTTTCTTAGACTGGAAAAGGGGGACATGGAAGTGAATGTCCCTTGTTCCATTCTCGCTGAGGTGTTGTTGAGCCAGCTACCAGCTTTCAGAGTTCTTTCAAGGGAAAGAAGCCTTTTATTGCAAGGCAGGGATTTTCCCCGGTATCGTTGTGGATCTCTGACGTGTTAATCTGCATAGGGAGGCGATTAAATGATTCACGGGGAAAACTAAGAAAATGCGAAAAGCAAGAACTGTGCAGGTAAACCTGGTAATGGTATTTAGTAGGGGCTTGTGAACTACAACCACAGTACAGCCGGGAGGGTGGTCAACCGAAAGCACTACGATAGAATGCGATATAAGTAAACCAAGCCCCTAGCCATATGAATGGCATCAGATCAGTGATACGTGAATATCGGCGTCGCACTGCCATGCACTTGCATATCGTGGATCAGACAGCAAGGGTAGCAACGTCGCCTCAAGATCAATACTGTGCCCATAAATGCTTTTACTATGCGTTTTATTCGCGTAGTCGAAGGATGAAAGTGAGAAAAATGAACACCTCACTGTGTTTTCTTTTCTTTTTCGAGTGCCCGCTCGTTGCTTCTGCTTACTCGAAAACTACTCAACAAATATTCTTTTTTTCTTCTTTTCTTTCAAATATGTAATAATCAATTCGAGTCAACCGAATACAAATATTTTCGCTTTTCTTTATTCGAAATTGTTGAGCGCTCTTATATACAGGTGAGACGACGGCGATAAATTCAATCATTTTTTTTATCTTGACGCAAAGTTTGGCTAGAGCTTTCTCAGAAGGTGTCAACACCGAAACCAAGGCCCGGCAGTGCGTAAAAAGGCAAGTTCATTTGGCACTCAAGAAAGAAATCTCTTGTGGTGATACGCTGAGCGTTTAAGTAACATCTTTTCCAGTTATCAAATTAGGGTTCTATGGTACGGCTGCTCGTCCTTGCGACGCTAATAAATCAATGCTAAGAAGCAAATGTTCAGTAATGTCAAAGCCGAAGGTATAAAGTACCTTACTGACTACGAAGATGCTGCCGAATTCGCCGTCTTACTCCTGGGCCATCCAATCGCAGGAAGTTGACGCCGTGAAGCGACAGCCTCCAGAGCCCTTTTTTCATAGACCTATGCATTTTTTCTGCCATGTTCGAAGTGTCGGATTTCGTAGAACAGCATTCGTCTAACCCTTTTGTAATGAAGACTATTTCTGGAAGCTTCATCCGGTTTTTTGTTTTGCTAAATATGGCAGTGGCCAGGTATTCACTGCAGCAGTGTTGTCTTGTGGGTGAAAATTTGCAATGTCACAGGCTGAAGGTTACTTGCAGCGTTATAATGAAGGACATATGCCTTTTTTATGAGACGCGGTCGCAGGCAGGAAAAGCCTTGCTGTCTGATCCACAACATACAAGTTTACAAGCCGAAATATGAAGAAACGCATTAGCTCTGATTTAGAAACAGCAGTTGTCTTATGCGGAATACTTGATGCGTGGAAAGAATAGGATACGTTCCTTTGGACTATCAGGTGAATAGATAAGCGACCAGTTTTTAGCGGGTAGTGGGCTTGTCAAGCTGCTGTAACGCAGCTTTATCCAACTACCTTTTGCCACTTATGGGGATATTGGTGTCTACCAGTGTGGTGATAATAAGTCAACTATACTCAACGATTCACAGAGGTTCTTGCTCGTAAGAGCTATACGAGGAGTAACTGAAAATTTGTCGGCCTAACAACGATGTACTTTTTTTCGCGGAATGTTAGCTTTGCAACTTACAGTAGAGGTTTTTGCAAGGCCTGAAGTAAAATTTCAACCTAAAAGCTTGTTCTTTGTTTTAGATATTGAAAACTGAACTGTAGAAGGAGATCATTGTCTGGAAAATGGATACAGTAAACAAACGTGCCGTTAACCAATACCTGCTGTAAAGGGGCGTGAGTTTCGTGACATTCACAAGGACATGAGGGAAACATTAAGACTGTATGCGCCAGTCTATTCTACTGTGAAAAAATGGCTGTGGCTTAGGTAAGGTTAAGCCCAGGATGCGAAGCATACTAGCCTTTATTTTAGTTGTTGAACCACTGTTTAGCCTGGTGAACTGCTGTTGCTTGGCTATATTTGGTTCGGCTAGACGAAGAAACAACTCATGCATTACTGCTTCGCCTTCAAGAGTGGAACGCGACAGCGTTCCCGTCGACCCGCCAAGGGGTGTAAGACAATGGGCTACAGGGCAGCGACTACGCGCCCCGCATTGGACGCGGTGAGCGTCGAGCAACGCAGCGTTCGGCGCGGCAACGAAATGTGCGCCTGAGCAAGAGACGCACGCCTTAGAAACAGCTCGTTTCTAAGGCAACACCGCATTCACTAGAGGCGCTTTTGTACCGCTTTGAAGCATCGTACTCGTGGCTCAGTGGTAGCGTCTCCGTCCCACACTCCGGAGACCCTGGTTCGATTCCCGCCCAGCCCGTCTTGCAAGAGTTGAGCCAAAGCCACTTCTCCTCTGTCGTGACGTCACGGTGTCACGTGGTTTCAAGGCGACACCGCCGCGCCTGAGGAGCTGGGTTGAGCTCTCGTAATATGCTTCGCATAAAAAAAAGTTAGTGGCTAAACTCAAGAGAGGATTGTAGAAAAAGTGGGAATGCCACGGAAACTAGTTGAACACGCCCTAACAGTGCACACGGTGTCAAGATGGTGGGTCCCGAAAATGCTAACTGCTGAAAACAAACGCCAGAGTTACGCCATGTCTGCCAAAAACTTGGCCCTCCTTCAAGCAGATTGTGTGAGTTGCCTCAAACATATCCTGGTCATGCTTCAAGCTTGGGTACACAACTTTCATCCGCAGTACAAGGTTCGATGAAAAGTGTGAAAACAGCCTTGCTCCAATCCCCTCCCGAAAATTCAAGCCAGTCCTATCAGCTGACAAGGTGGTGGTCTCTGCTTTTTGGGATAAAAGCGTGGCATTCTGACTGAGCACCTCGAAAATGGTGAAACAAAGAACAGAGCATAATACGCTGCCAAGCTCAAGCGTTTGCGGGAGAAACGGCCTGGGATGTTGGAAGAAGCGTCTCCTTTTCCATCAATGCAACGCACCAGTGCGCAAGTTCATTATTGCAATGTCGGACATGAGCCCACTGGCTTCGAACTGCTTCCTCAACCTCCGCACTCGCCAGATTTGGCTTCCTCAGACTTTTATCTCTTCAGTAAACTTAAGCAATACTTAGCTAGAACCTATTTTCTGCCAGATGACGAGGTCATGGTTGCGGTGGAGGGCTTCCTTAAAATGCAGAGTGAATCATGGTACAAGGAACAAATAATGGGCCTGCAGCATCAGTGGAAAACAATGTGTGCCATTGAAATGGCACTTCTTGAAAAAGCAGCTCGGAACCATTGCGTTCTTGACCATCTGATTGATAGGCCGAGAACCTTTAAGTCGTCATATATGTATACTTTTGTTCGTTCGTCGTCCCTACTTTCTCCATCAACCCGATTAGCTGACATTTCCTCTGACCAAAAGTTCTAGCGTTACAGCGCTTTGCTGAATACGGGCCAAGAATTAACACGACTTTCACTGGCGTATCACACCCGCTGGAAATTCTACTGATACCTTTTTCTAACAGTGAATTCAGCACGTCTGATTCTGCCGAGAACAGTGTGTGTTGCCTACCGTCAAGGCTTCAATTTCAAACATAGCTCGTGAAAATTTATACAGTGAGCATTTTTATTCGAGAAGTAGCCAGATAGGTAGAAGATAGTGAAGCCATTAGAATACGACAGCACACATCATACGCGTGTCTGTACTTGCAGATCAAAGTGCAAGGGTGTCATAGACAAAGTAGTCTGACACTCATGGGACTACCACGCATCTTTACCATGCATCTTTAGAACTCACGGACTCAAATTTTATTTAGTTTCTGTGCCCGCAAATATTCCGCTCGCACAAAAGCATCAACGCTAAAACAAGAGAACGCATGCATATATACTATTTCGGGCTGTCCACCGAAACACACATGCGAAAATGAAACCATGCATACATCGCACATATGAGTGGCATGTAAGATATATGACAAGCATGACATGTTTCTGGCTCCCGCTGCCGCTTTGGACGCTCGAGTACAAAAAAGGCTGAGCCTTCCAGATGTGCTTCCATTGCTCCATTGCTTCCATTGCTTCCATTGCTCCATTGCTTCGAAATAAAATTTAAACACCGAAACGTGGCATCGATGATGTCTTCCCGGCTCCTGCAGTCTCTTCCGGCGATTGCAGTACACGAACGTTCGCAGTTGCTTAGCTCGGCTATGCCAGGATATACGTAGCGCAAGCTAAGGCATAGCATAGTTAGCCTTGGTTAATCTTGATTGCAAGTCCAGGTTAGTCTGGTTGTCTAGCTGTGTTGCGGCGTTTAGCCAGTCGTTCGGCGCGCTGTTCGTCTATTTCCTGGGCGATTCGTTTCCTCTTCATCTCATTCCCATGTCGATTCCAGGCCTCCTCCTGCTTATCAGAATTGTCGCCGCCCATACTGCCCCCTCAACTGTGTTTGCGGCGCACGCGAGCTCTCCTTTTCAATCCTCCTACATGTTATCAGGCATGCGACGCAGCTGGTGAAGCGAGCGGAGGCGAGTGCAACGACGAGGAACGCGATGTGATGTCATACCAAATGGCAGCAGCAGAAAGGCGCGGCGCTGCGCAGCGGCGGAACACCTGTGGCTCGGTGCTACTAGTGGCGCATGCGCAGTAGTGACTAGGGAGCGAGAGAGGGAGAAATATCCATGGCGAGACGCGCGCTGTGACGTCATGTGCCTCCTCGGAGCACCGCCACGGAGAAATCGTAAGTTCGCGGCCAGTAAAGTTTCGCTTTAAAAGCATGGCCTTCGAGATCGGCTTCCTTTTACTCCGAAGGAGCCGACGGTCGGTACGCAATTTAGACGCCACGTGTTGACCAAGGAGAACGCAATCCATATAATCCCCCGTACGTGTTGCCATACCGCTGTATGGTTGAACGGTCGTATCAAAGGATTCCAAATACAAATTTTCGACCGCACCGAATGCGCTGGAAATTTACCAGCTTACTGTGCGATGCATACGGTTTGACATGCAATGCATCACTCAAATTCTGACATTTGGAGTCATGACCATTTCAGGCAAGGAGAAAAAAAAGAAGTTGCGAGATGACCCAACGGCCAGCACTTGCGCCTCCCAAAAGCACATTTCTACAGCTGCGCGAGTTGGAATGCCAGTGGCGGTAGTTAGCATAGTTCCGTTTATTCTTCGACACGCGGTTAATGTTGAGTTAAGGGTGATGAAGTGCCCTTGCGATGGCGTAACAGAGTGAACAGGTGAACAATATAAATCCTGATTCAACCTTTCTGGCTGCCCGACCATTAAAATCACGAGATACATTCATAATAATTTAGGAACGTAATGCGTATCACTCTTTTTCTAGTGTAAAAGTGTCCCGCTCGTTGTTCTGGTGACGAGCCCTGGGACAGAAATGCGATTGGCAATGCGTTTCATAGAGTCCTCACGACAGAGCAAGAAAGCATATCATATTGACCGCAAATAAGACGGGGACAGAGGGAGAGAACACATAAACAGCACGGGCGGTAACACAGAAAAAGGGGCCATCTGTACGAGATATATGATTCAGAAGAACTCCACTTTGGCCTAGTTGGTATTTACTGCATATCATATTGACCGCAAGTAAGACGGGGACAGAGGGAGAGAACACATAAACCGCCCGTACTGTTTATGTGTTCTCTCCCTCTGTCCCCGTCTTATTTGCGGTCAATATGATATGCAGTAAATACCAACTAGGCCAAAGTGGAGTTCTGAGAACAAGAAAGAAAAATAAAGCCCGCAATTCGAACTCATGTTTCGTACGTTCTGAATCGATTCGACACCAGAACCGCCCACCTTATATATATATATATATATATATATATATATATATATATATATATATATATACGCTGAAGTCTATAGCAGGTGTTGGCACTGAACATGTATGCATTTAAAAAACCTCCTCGTTCCGAGCATACCGCCAGGCTTAAAAATCCGTATTCGTATATGAGTGTAACTTTGCATTCGTAAGAACGATATGCTTCTATATACTTGGCGCCGGTGAAAAAGCTTTCTCATAAAGATGCGTTTCACCTCCGGCCACAACGGTTTACGACGCCCGTTTCAACGACCCCCCCCCCCCCCCCCCGAGTTCATTATCGCGTTTGTTCCTCGCGCATAAGTCAGCGAGCGTAATAAAAGCACCTGGCGTCACTCTCCGATCGCGCATGTATTTAAGCCCATCCGTTACGTCGCGAGGGAGTGATGCTCGAACGGTGGGAGGCAGCGACAGAAACACTGTATCTGTGGTGGAGCTGGAGATCGTAAAGAACGCCGAGGCAATTTCAAGCAAACGAACGAAATAAGACTGAACGAAAGCGAAAGAAAGAACGAAACAAAGCGAAGCCCCGCCCAAGGCTTTAAGGGCGATCAACCGGCTGCCGAAGAAAGGGTTGTAAAACTTCCCCCGAGTACCCGGTCTCGCGTCCGGCGACAATAAAACGTGAACTAAACAAAACGCGGGAACAAAAATTGCGATTACTTGAGCCGTGAGGGGTTCGTAAGACGAGCACTCTGGCGCCACTACAAGGGTGCACCGTTGTGGAAGCTACTGCAGCGTGGGTTAGCGACTGTCTGGAGCAAGTGAGGCCTTTGCCTTGCAGTGGGCGTAACCAGGCTGCTGCTGCTGCTGCTGCTGCTGCTGATGATGATGATGATGGTGGTGGTGGTGGAGCGAGTGAGCGCGCAACCGAAAGTAGTACCCCCATTTCGGGCCGCTTGCGAGCATTTGAAAGCGCAGAGTTGCGCCACGTCCAAGGGTACGTATTCTATGGCTGCGGTATTATGCATGCGGGCTGTGTGTGAAAAACTATGGCCTCAACTGTCTGGGGATAGCCGGCTATAACGCGGTCCAGTTTCTTGCCCGCACCTTGGGATTGCCGGCCACAATGCAGCTTACATTGTTGCGTAGGATTAAAACCGGTCATGTATAGCTTAGTTGAGAGTTAGCGTTTGTCCCGTCACATTCTTCATCTCGTCTTCTCGCGCCGTCGTGTACAAAATGCAGTTATACCGACGCGTCCAACTTTCGGTTCCCCTTTGCAGTGTTCACATGCGAAACGATACAATCAGCCGACTCATTTCCCGATATTAGACTGAAAGGTAAGCATTAAGAAACCGCCACATTCTCAGTGTAGGCTGTCTGTATACGTTCTTCGAGTGGGGTGAGTCAACTTGCGCTTGTAAAGAATAAATTGCGTCATCACGCTCGCGTTTCGTGGAAGCCTGACGCACAAGTTCAGTTTTCGCAGTACCGCACGGTACTAACTGAAAAAAAAAAGGGGGGGGGGGCAGAGGCCGCGCACGCGCGCGCGGGAGTGTCGTGTACACGCTTCTCCTGCGTGTTTATACCATCCTCTTCCTCCCACCCTCCACTCACTATCTTGCACGGTTCGAGTAACGGGTTGCCGTTCTCTCGCTTCCCTCTTTCTCTCTACGAGCTCGCATATAGCGCCCGCGAATCGGCCGCCGTCCATAGCAAAGCGGGACCGAGGCACTTTCGAGTTTTACGACTTTCGCTAAAGTGTTTTCTCGCCCTGGCGGTTCTCGCGACTAGTCAATCCTCGCGTCTCGTCGCGGTCGAGATGCTTAGACGAGAGAGACAGAGAGAGAGAGAGAGAGAGACGACGGAGGAAGGAGAAGTACGTCCGCTCGTCCAGCGCCGTCGTCTTTCGGCCGGCGGCGATTGGTCAGGGAGGCTCGATTGCTTCCGGGCGCCTCGGGCCGGAAGTGCGACGCGATTGGCTGATGAGGGAGGTCTTGGCGCGTCGCTGCACGGGTGTTTCTAGTTTACGGCGTCGGCGGCGCTGGCGGCAGCAGCGGAAAGGCGCAGGGGACGGCGGCGTTTATGACGAGGTGGCGAAGAGGAGATGAAGCCTCGTAAGATAAGGGTCTAGTCTCGTTGGAGAATAGTCGTAACGTTATCGCGGAGGGAAAGACACACGCGCCAAGTGCGACGTCGGAAGCATAATAAGCTGGCACCCCTGAGCTCGCCGCACCGCCCTCCGACGTTACGGCTTAAGCCTCGACGCCGACGTTGTCTGCGAACTATCGAAGTATGTGGACAACGACGTTTTATTCTCCGCTGTGCTCTCGAAGGGCCGCTCTATATGCTGTGCAGGCTAAACTCAGCAATTATTATAGCTGTCAGACATTCAGATCTTCTAAACATAGGCGTACTAACTAAATTAACTAGCATGGTATCACTCGCGCACAAGTCAACATCAAGGCATATCACTCGAGTGATAACATTCTAAACATAGGCGTACTAACTAAATTAACTAGCATGGTATCACTCGCGCACAAGCCAACATCAAGGCATATCACTCGAGGGATAACATTCTAAACATAGGCGTACTAACTAAATTAACTAGCATGGTATCACTCACGCACAAGCCGGCACTTTTCATTGTGACACTCGAGGCGCACATCAGCCGTCGGCGTCAGCGTCGCCGTCAGGTTCCCTGTAAAGTCCGAGGGCGATAAAATCGTCGCCGCGCGCCGTATGCTCTACATGCGAGTGAAAGCGTGCGAGATTGAGCCGGCGATCGCTGCTCAATTTCGCGCACGCAACGGCGGAAAGCGGGGAGGAAGCGCGCCGCCCTCCGTCGCGAGCGAGGCTTTGGGGGCAGAGGAGGGAGGGAGCCGCGTTCTACTCTGCATCTGGCCGCGCCGCTGTATCTTGAAATCCATCTGACACGGGAAAAGGGTCTACGTTGCACTGTGTCTTTGCGGCGTACTTCGCGTTGGTGCGGGAAGCTGCACGAAGGTCAATTCGCTCGCTACTGCTGCCGCACACCCTCACGGCAGTGTTTTGACCACGAGTTTCCGCGGTAGTCGAGTCAGATTGTTTATGTTGGCTTGTGCGCAAGTGATACAATGCTTGTTAATTTAGTTAGTATTATCTGTGTTTAGAAGTTTGTACGGCCAATAAAACTACTAAACCCACTTCGTATAGCTGTCCACTAAGTTTCTATCGCAATCGAGCTTCAGCTTTTTTTTCTTTAATTGGCCACTATAAAGACAAATATTAAGCCAAGCTAAAGTGATAGGGTAATTGTCGAAAACGTTCAAGGTGTCAATATTATTCTGAACAGAGCCTTCATAAGAGACCAATTGAGCTAAATGTAGGACAAGATTTGACAGGTTACCGCGACGTTCTAAGTACTAGGCAGATGATATTGTAACACGTCGTTCTGTGTCACCACAATTTGGCCACTATAATAAAAAATAATTATTGGATTGAATTATAAGCTGAACGGAAATGCTACTTCTCCTTATCTACTCGATTCTTAGAAGCAAAAGACTCACACAGATGGTACCCCTCGACATCGACGCGGGTGGTGAGGAAGGTTTCGTTTTCGCTGGACCCCGCACCGCGCCCCGTTCTCGCGTCTTGTTACTTTCGGCACATGCATAGTTGCTTCATTGATTTTGCTGACTCACTTAGTTCCCAACTGCGAACACCAGAGTATGCAGCGTTCACGGGACGTCCTGCCTCTGTTTCTGGACAGGCCTTCGTGTTTTATTAAAAAAGCAGTAGTGCCTATAGGGAGCCTGCGTGCAACTCTTGTTTGTATGTAGGCACCCTACACTCTTAGGCAAAGTTACACCCTTTGGCTTGCCCCTTCTGCCACACAACAATAATCGTTATCTGCCTTGATGCGTTTCCTTTCTTTAACGCTGCGAGCCCGGTACTTTCCAGTAACGAACGGCACGCTCGTTATCAGCATAGAACAGTTTACACCCTTTGGAGTGTTCCTTCTGATAACGCGCGTGCCGTTCGTTACTGGAAAGTTCCGGGCTCGTAGCGTTAAATAAAGGAAACGCATCAAGGCAGATAACGATTATTGTTGTGTGTCAGAAGGGGCAAGCCAAAGGGTGTAACTTTGCCTAAGAGTGTAGTAGCGCAGGCTCTCGGAGGCCACTTTATTCACTGACAGATCGGTGATGACTATGTAGCGTCACGTCACCTATCTCGCGGCGAACAATTTGAATATCGCTAGAAAAATATGTGTTTAAGAGGTATGCATTAAAGCGCAAAAGAAACTGGAGCACCCGTGTACATAATCGCACACTTTGGCAGTGAATATCTGTGAAATGGTGTCTTCCTAAAAATCCATTTTGAGTGTATACACACCTTGGAAACTCACCGGCTACAATTCGCAAATTGCAATTTGCGCCGTAACGTCAGGAATTAAGAAGTTAATTAGTGTTTTCCTTAAGCTCTTAAAATACATCTTGCGATTTCTCATGCAAGTAATGTTCGGCTCTGAATAATCCCACTCGAAGAATCGAATTGCGCCGTCTACCACTGATGATATATTTTAAGTTCTGTAAAACTTGAAAAATATGGTCACCCCGTATAGCTAGACATAGACGCTCCCTCTACTAATTCTTGATGCACTCGTCGGTGCTTGAAGTGCCAGGTGCTCTGCTCCGACGCGACGCGGCGGCATTGTCTTTCGAGGCTGGAATACGAGCTCGTCCCCCGTGCCAAAAGCGGCAGGCGCGGGGAAGGGGGGGGGGGGTGGAGGAACGAGACCGATCGCGGTGATTTAGCGATGCCTGCGTTTGTCGTGCGAAACCCCTTTCCCCGCCGAAACACAATACCCGCGATGGGTAGAGCTCACACTTTGGAAGGACGACGATGCTGCCGAGCGAAGGCCCAAAGTGGTTGCTGGGCGCCACAGCCCGGGCTCTCTTTAACCGTTACGCTAAAGTCAAGGGCATGCAGCTGGCTCCGGTGGGCTTAAAAGGCCGCCACCAGGTCGGGCCATTTTGAGCTGACAAGCGCAGTGCACACAGTGAGCAGTAACGGTCTTGTCTAGTAAGTAGTGCTAAGTAATACGCGTGGCGCAAAGAGCGTAAATTCCGAAACACCGTTTGAAATTCCTTTGGCGGGCGCCTCACTCCCTGCCGTAGAGCCGACGTACAAGTGTATATCGCACAAGTGCGCCTATTCATACATGGCAGTGCTGTGACGTCGATCGTAGTGAGACGTTACTTGGAGAATTATTCGAGACAACGTCAGTTATTCATCTAATCTGTCGGTTCAGTAGACGAGATAAAGTTTAGTGAAATAATAAAACGCACAAACCAAATGTCTGCGTGTTCTTGTTTTACTTCGTGCCGTGGTAAGAGAGATGTACTTCTGGTTCGTCCGCTTGCACCCACGTCCTGCAGTCGAGCGCAGAAAGAAAGCGAAACTATGCGATTTTCTACCGTATTCGAGCGCCTCGATGGTGCTCTGTCATTCTCTCACGCCTGCCTCATTGCTCGTGATTGTGGCACTCATCAGGTGTTCTTGTGCAGAGTGCGCAGAATCTGACCGCTGCTCGAAACGAAGCAAACGCAACAGCTCGCGCGCGATACCGTCACCGGAAGTGCGTCACACAGCGTAACGCGCGCGTGTGAGAGACAGAGAGAGAGAGAAAGAGAGAAAAAGGAGGCGGAGCCCATGACGTACGCGCCACGCGATGCTCAGGCTCCGGTATTGCAACCCCTTGCCCCTCCCCCAGTACAGGGTAGCCAACCGGCGATAATCTCGGGTTAACCTCCCCGTCTTTCCTTTGCCTTTATATATATCTCTCTCTCTCTCTCTCTCTCAGGCTCCGGTATGGAAGAACGCAGGGAAGGTATTTAGCTTGTGGAGGCTAGACGGGGCAAGTGGAGAGAGTGTCTATGTTGGCAGTGACGCTCGCCTCCTGGAATCATGGGCTTGGGCCTCTTCCAATACTTTTATCGCTGGTATTAATAACCTATTTTTAAAAATTGTTGCGGTACAACACTCCTCTAAGGGCAGGTAACAACTTCAAGCGTGTAATGAAAATATTCTATGCGGCCTTGTGAGCGGCCCTTTAAACCAACACAGATACACTAGATCAAGAGAGACTGATAAATTACTAATTCGAAACAACATCTTTACTGACTCGCGGAAGGAGGTTGCTACCAAAAAGAAAAGAAAAACCAAGACTGCGCGTTCGTTACTTCTTCCTTCTTTATTATTAAGTGCTGTGAGGGAGCAGCATTGCCCGTACAAATCACGCATTTTAATGTACTATCTTGTAATTCGACTGTTTTGGTGCAGTTAACGTTCGTGAAACATTATGGAACCAGAAACGACGCTTTTGCTGTTATAGGTGTCTCATGGTAAGGATAACCCGCCGTGGTTGCTCTGTGGCTACGGTGTTAGGCTGCTGGGCACGAGGTCGCGGCATAGAATTCCGGCCACGGCTGCCGCATTTCGATGGGGGCGAAATGCGCAAACACCAGTGTGCTTAGATTTAGGTGCACGTTAAAGAAAACCAGGTGGTCGAAATTTCCGGAGTCCTCCACTACGGCGTGCCTCATAATCAGGAAGTGGGCATGTAAAACCTCATAATTTAATTTTTTTTAATGCTAAGGTTACTACGAGACCTAATGCCACAAAACAAAATGCTTCTCTGATATTGAGCGCGAGGATTAAGGGGAACCTTGGCTCTGCATATTTTGTCAGTTATCACCCAGTGAAACAAACAGCTAATGAAGCCAGGAAAAGCGTAGATCGAGAGAGAGAGAGAGAGAGACATATCATTTATTATTCCCACAGGAGCTAAGGCCCCATTCCAGGCCTCCTGGCAGGCCCGGACAGGGAAAGCGTAGGAATAGCATAGGGAAAGTTAAGTGGCCGATTTATTCAAATGTATAAAAGATCAGGAAAATGTAACTGGACACTAAGCAGACTTGCCGCAGATAGGAGACGAGCCCACGCCTTCCGCAATACGCGCGCAATGTTTTGAGCTACCGCGGCGGCCGTTTTCCAGTCGACAATCTCGGGATGTTTGTCTACAAGAGAGGCCGTGGAATTTTTGCTTGCGCCCTTCTAATGAGACGCACAAGGGGACACGTGAGGCTGTGTTAATAAATGACGCTTCCGATTATAGCAAATGCACCACTCTTGCCACGAGAGGATTGGTAAAGCCAGAAACGATGGAATCATCGAATTCAGAAGGCATGACGACGCCAAACGTGAGATCTCAGTACGGCTCCACCGTGACGTCACAGATTCTCAGTCATCTACTGTGGGCTAGTTGATAATTTTACGTCAAAGAAATGCTGCGTTGCATTCTGAATTAACGAGAGATTAAAAGTATATACAGTAAGCTGTGAGAACTCGTGCTTCTCCGAAACGGCCCAAACACAAGAGGTTCATGTTGAATTCCGTGGCGTCACACGCAGCGTGACGTCACAAGAGTTTGATGGCATGTACAAGAATCTAGTAATTATTTATCGTCAAGAAAGTGTTAGGTTGAGCTGGGTTTTTCGCGAGGAAAGAAAAAGACAACGCGGCAATTGTTTCCTCCAACTCCGAAACGGATCCAAGTTACACAGGGGAGTACTTCGACATCTGTGACGTCACGCCGTTGTACTGGCGCTGAGTTTGCGAGCGAAATTCAATGATGGAAAGGTATGCCTTTATTTTATCCGCGATAGTACTCTACCTTTCCTTGTGTAAAAAACGAAAGTGCATTCTTCAAAAAGATACTCTACCAGGTCAAGACTGATTTCGTTTTGTTCCGCAATTTCCACGTAGGCCCGCGACTAGAACTCGGGGAGATCTCGTGCCAAGTCGTCAAACGCCTTTGGTGGCAGAACTGACAGTAGCCACTGCAAACAGTGTCGGGTGCGAGGCATTTTAACCCCAAGATGCCGCGGCGTTATCAGCTGCAGGAAGGAAAGGAGGAGGAGGAGGAGGAGGAGGAGGAGGAGGAGGAGGAGGAGGAGGAGGAGGACGTTCTCTTCTTGCGTGTGTGTGTGTGCGGAGGGGGGGGGACACAGGGGCCTTATTTACATGGAACCGAAACGGAGATAAGATTACGTGCGGCCTGCTCCAAAAGCAACAGAGAGAGAGAGAGAGAGAAGGTAAACAGGAGGGGCAGATCAAACCAGCCTCTGCCAGAATCGGGCGACAAATCTTGCTGCTGCCGGCGACCGACAAGAAAGACGGCTCGCACTGGAAACTTCCTTCTTGCCAAGCCCACTCAAGACTCTATCCTTGGTGTACGTTTCGCGCGCACGTGTTCAGATACACACCCGCTGGTCAATGAGTTCGAGGTCGCGCTACCCTCATTTTGAGCTGTACAGAAATACGCCGACGCAGCTGCAAAGACCGCGGCCCACATTCGGAAGTCATCTTGCTCGAGTAACGCTTACGCTAAGCGTTCCCTTTGACTCTTAAAACCAGTTTGCACCATTTGGGGCGTATTGTTGTCCAACAGCGATAATCGTCATAGTTCTGGCTTGTTTTTTTTTTCTGGAAGGCTCCGCGCTCACTGCTTTCCTTGTAAAGAATGTCATGCCACGCCGATAACGCGCATGTCGTTCGTGACCTGGAGCTAGCGGTTGCGCAGGGTTAAAGAAAGGCACGGAAGATGGATGACGATCGCTGATGTGGGACGAACATACTCTTGAAAGAGTGTAAACTGTTTGTAGGCTGTAATTGCACGAACAGCAAAGAAAACGAATAGGCACCGCAGCCGGCCACACTGGCCCTACATCTGATAATGTTTGCCTACCGTTGGAACAACCTACGCTCTGCTACCAGTGATGCTGTCCCTTAAAAGTTCTCATAGAAGTTTGGTTGCATTTCTACTAACTTTTTGTTTCATTGCGTAGACCACGATCCTGTTGAAATGCAACTGAATGTCATGAAGGGCTTTTGCGGATGGTTGCACTAGAACGTGTTTTGGTGCCCTGTAGTTAAGAGGCGCCTTCACGCGGTCCCCTAAAGCCTAGAAAACTGTGCGCACCGCAGCTACCTGTCGCCTTACAGTGGCGCAAAAGTGCACGAAGGTGGGCGCGCCGTGGTTGCTTAGTGGCTATGGTGTTCCACTGCTAAGCACGAGGTCGCGGGATCGAATTCCGGCCACTCCAGTACACCCGTGATAGGGCTAGGAGGCTTGACCTCCCGGTCCCAACATGGGACTAGCCAGGCAGGTAGCAACACCTTGTGCAGGACCGGAATAAAGTTTTTTCCACCTCCTCCTGCTCCTCTACGCCGGCCGCATTTCGGTGAGGTCAAAATGCGAAAAACACCCGTATACTTAGATTTAAGTGCCCGTTAAAGAACTCCAGCTCGTGAAAATTAATCCGGACTGCCCCACTACCGCGGGCCTCATAATCATATCGTGATTTTGGCACGTAAGACCGCATAATTTGATTTAATTTAATACGAAGGTGGGATATCAACTTAAAGGGTACCTCACCAGGCCACCATAGGGAAATTTTGGTTATAAGCTGGAAGAAGTTCTTACGTGCCTCCAGGGAGCGTCCTACAGCAAGAAATTTTTTTTCGAATTGGTTCATTAACAACCGATATTGAAATACTTCAGTGCCACGAAAAGAGGGGCAGGCGTGATCAACCAAAGGGAGTAGTGCAGCCGCGGCCGAAGTAGAGGCGCCACACGCCGCGATGACGTTATGGCCGCGTCACGGTGACGACTCCCTAACAGGGGAAGGCTAACCATTCTGCAGGCATTCATAACAAATGTTGAATTTCAATGGCGGAGTCGGAGCAGCCGACGGACTCCGCTAGCGAGCACTCGACACTGGCGCAGAGCAACGCCTCCAGATCTGCGAGTGGAACACAACCTGCGCCGCCGGAGCAAGGCGGCAGCGGAAGTTCTATCACCGAGTCGCACAGGATACCTTGCGTGTTGTCATTTCATTCCGCTGTTTGCTCCCAGTACCGCCCCACCGGTCACTTGTCTCTTCAGCGCCGTTCACCTGTCGTTTTTTTAAAAGTGCGGAATGGATATCTCGCCAAGCGTGCAGCAGCTTTTGCTTCCTCGCGAGTCATGACCGGTGGCGCCTCCTAGCAGACAAACGTGGTAAAGGAAACACGTCACGCAGAGTTCCGGTCCACTCCGCCATTTTGGCGGCGCATCTTTTTCTGCTCCACCGACTGACTTCCGCTCTGAATCCCCTCCGACTCTCTCATAGGAACACCTTACTCCCGCCCTCACTCTGCCATTTGAACAAACTTGCTCCGAAACGAGTAGAAAAACTTGCTCCGACTCCGCCATTGGAATTCAACAAAAGTTTCTTCACTCACAGTGCCGCGAACCGATGATTTCCAGAGGCGAGCTTCACCGCCAACATCGACACTCTCTCCGCTTGCCCCCGTCTAGCCTCCGCAATCGACATTTCTTCCCCGCGTTCTCCCATACTGAAGCTGTATGACTGCATAACGCATACCTCAGGAGACCCACCTTCATTTCTTTTTTCCTCTCGCTCTTTTGCAACGCGGCCCACTTCGGCTGGCAAAATATGGAGAGTCGGGGTTTCCCTTACTTCTCGCGCCAAGTAACAGAGAAGCATATTTTGTTTTGTTGACTTTGGTCTCCTAGTAACTTTATCATGAGACACCTGTAACAGAAAAGGCGTCGTCTCTGACGACTTCGAGTTTCGGGGAAATTAAGCGGTGCGAAAACGACCGAAACACGAAAGAGTAAATTAAAATGCACGACTTCCCACTTACGTGTGGGCAATGGTGCTCCGACACGCTACTTAGTGAAAGAAAACGAAAGAGGAAGCGAAGGCGCAGACTTGGTTTTTATTTTATTTTCGGTAGCCAACCTCCTTGCGCGAGTCAACAAAAAATGTTGTTTTGAATTAGCAATTCATCAGCCTCGACGGATCCAGCGCTTCTATATTGCATCCCTTTAAAGGGCCCGTCACAAGGCCGCATATCAAATTTTGGTTACACGCTCGAACTTGTTACGTGCCTTCTGAAGAGTGTTCTACCACAATCATTTTTCAAATTGCTTCATTAATAGAAGAGACTGAATTATTTGAAGGGCTGCAAACCGATGATTTCCGGGGGCTAGAGTCACCGCCAATATAGACAATCTTCCCACTTGCCTCGCCTACACTCTAAAGACTATGGAGGGTATCGCAGGATTGAAGAGGCCGATTTACTCTTCAAAGCGTTGTTTTACTCTCGCAAAATGTCGAGTGGAGTGAAATGCACTGTTCACTCCGTCAGCAAGGAGAGAGCGAAATGAGCTTTTCATTCTGTCCTTCTGAGAGAGAGTAGAATGGCCGTCCTTCTCTTGCGGCAATAGAGCAGAAAACGTAGCGTAAGCTTCTGCTTCAGCTGTAGGAGGCTGGCCCCGAACATGGTGATGTATCACTCACGCACGCTGAGCAAAGAACACAGCGTTTTGCTTCTAAGAGAACGGGCAGCCACCGTTCAAAGGAACGCGGAGCGAGGGCTCTTCTTTTTCCCTCGGAGTTGTTCCACCGAGCGCGCGCTCAACATCGCGGAACAGGACAGCTCCGGAGAAAGGTGAACCTTCGAGCGAGCAGCAACGAAGTCCATCCAAGGGAGATCGTGTCTCAGCCATCTCGCGTCGCCGCGAAAACACCACAGTCGTTCGTGATTCGTTGGATGTAACAACAAATGCTCCACGCTAAGTGAATTCTAACTTAGATGCACATTCTGCATATATGACCTACTACAAAATTATGACAAAATTAATCCATAGTCCCCCACTACCACGCGCCTCATAATCAGATTGCGGCTTAATTTGGAACTTAAATTTCCAGAATCCAACTTTTGATAGTGTCGCGTTGTAATTACAGTGAGGAGCCCGATGCATAGCGAAAGCTGTGAGCACCAAAAAACTCTCTACTCGGCAAACTTGTGCACATATAAAGAACAACCGCCACTCGAAGCGCAACGATAGCGGCGAGCACAGTCGGCGACCCTCGAAATCTGACCTGCGGCTCAAGTGCACTCCGGCTATTTACAAATGACTCGTCGAAGATTCCAGCGCAATCGCTGTTGCTCGCGTATCTTCCAGAATGTAGTACACCACTGTTCGCGTAGCGCGCGCAGTCTGGTTGCACCAGGTTCGGCGTCAACATATAGGCAGTACACACACAGTCGGCGACAACGATCGATTGGATTAGATTGGAGAAACTTTATTTATGCCTGGAGTTGGGCGCTCGCGCGCCCCGACGAGGGCCTACGTCATCCTCGAAGTCGCCGTTACTCGCGCGGGTCTCCGCTCGCCGTTGCCGGCTCGCTGGGTCCGTGCGTTTCGAGCGCCTCGAGGACCTGCTGGACGGCCCAGAGCTGATCGTCTCGGTCGTAGCTATTCGTGGCTGCCTCGAGCCGCTGTGGGAGTGTTCTTGATTTAGCGTATTCTGGATATTTAATGCAGTCCCACAAGATGTGCGTGTAGTCTGCGGTCTCCCTCCGGCAGACTCTGCACATATCTGTCGGATATGTCTAGGGGTACATGCGATTCATCAGTTTCGGGCTCGGTAGCGATCCGGTCTGGAGCTGTCTCAGTACCACCACCTCCGCTCGACTCAGTCTCGGGTGCGGGGGTGGAAGAGTCCTGCGAGCCAAGCGGTAGGCCTTCGTGATTTCATTGTAATCCGTCATGTAATCCGTCCGACAATGATCGAGGATGTTTCGATTACGTGCAAACGCATCATGCGCCGGGCATTAGCATTTGTCAGTCTCTTATCAGCTTAGAATTTGTCAGTCGGTGAAACAAGGACACTAAAGAGAACGCTGATCTCTATCAGTAAATTATTCTTGTACAATAGCCAAAACGCCACTCTTACCTCGACAAGACGCTTTGCGAGCCCGAAAAAAAAAAAAACCTAGGAAACAGATACGAGACCAGATACGAGTACGCATCGATCAGTCGCGCGGGTCCGCACGACAGCAGTTTCCCGCGAGCACGTCAGTGAAGGGGCCGCTCTCATTGGTCTGCGCCGTTCGCGGCTCGCGTCTTTCACCTCCCGCTCCGCGTTCGCTCTTTCGTCTTTCGCTGTGCTCGTTCGCTCGGCTACGCCGCCGACGCCGCCGGCGCTCGCCGCAGGAACGGGAGCCTAAGAGCTGCGCTCTAAAACAATAACAGACGTAGAAGGTCAAAACAACAAAGCAACAAAGAAATAGCTTCGTGGAGCTCGTTAGAGATGGCAGAACGGCTTAAGGCGCGCAGCTTGAACAACTTCACACCCGCTGTGACTGCGTAATGTCGTCTGCCACGACTTCATAGTCCAGTAATGCCAATGCGTCGGATGATCTTATAGGGTCGCAAATAGCGTCGAAATAGTGTTTCACTAAGGCCTCGTTGGCCGCATCCGGGCCCAAATCCAAATATGGTCGCCGGGCTGGTGTTCTACGTAGCGTGGGTTGTCGGTCTTGTGCTGGTTATTGCTGCAGAGGCCATCGAGTTGTCGAGCTTCCTTGAGAATGTGAAACCCTATTTGCCTCGCGTATCCACTATGATTACGCGAGGCTTGACGACAACATACAAAACAGACTGAATCGGTGACGACAGTCGAGAATGGTCTTAAACATACAGGCGCATCCTGCACAGCGATTACCTTTTAACATTTGTTAGCGGGCAGAATGCAGTCACCGGAAAAAAGAGAAACAATTACGCGTGTCAATATATAAGCAATGTGCTTCGTTTCATAGAGTTTGATACGATTACTACAGGGAACTAAGGCGCTAGTGTCAATGAGAGCTGCAAGCAACCAGTTCAACCAGTACGTGAATGACGGCTAGTTCGTGGATATCTTTTTATTTTTATTTACACATACTGCAGCCTGATTGGGCTATCACAGGAGTGAGTTTGTACACTGCATTAAAAAAAAATTATCCTGCACAAATCAACTTCGACACCATAGGAATCATGATAAGTTCTAAACAAAAGATACAATGAGTAATAGTAAACACAGCATGAATCAAGTTAGCTTATACGAAAATTCCTCTAAAGGCAGTGACCAAATTTCACCTGGTGGTAAGTTCCATTTTTATATTGTGCGAGGAAAGAAGCTAAACTTAAATACGTTAGTACGTGATTGAAATTGTACAAGGTTAAATGTATGGCTATTCCTAGTAGGTTTCAATTTATCAGGAGACGGAAAGTTGTTCTTTAATGAGTAGCGTGGGGTCTTAATGAGATGATGCAACAATTTAAGGCATTCACAATCGCGCCGCTTGGACAGGTTGTAGACCTAGTGCAACATGGTGAGATGAGAGTGAGAAGTCCCAGTCGTAATGGCGGTGTATGAAACGGATTGCTTTGTTTTGAACTGACTCGAGGGTGTTAATGTCAGATACTTTATAAGGGTTCCAGATGTGGCAACCATACTCGAGAATGGGTCGGATGAGCGACTTATATGATAGCAATTGGGTTTCACGCGGAGCTTTCCGCAATGTATGAATTAGACAGACTATTTTCATCAGTGCTTTATTGCATGTGTATTCAATGTGCCTAGACCATGACATGTTAGGAGTGAAGATGAGGCCAAGGTACTTGTATTCAGACACCCGCTCAAAGGAGGAGCCATTAAACGAATAGTTAAACAAAGAAACAGAAGTGCGCTTACTAAGTTTATATTCATTTGCCATTTGTTACACCACCTGCGAAATTGGGTAAAAGAATCGTCAAGTGAAAGGTGGTCAGCATTCGTGTTAATTACGTTGTACAGCACACAGTCGTCAGCATAAAGGCGGATTTTCGCTGACATATGATTCGGCAAATCATTGATATAAAATAAGAACAAGAGTGGTCCCATCACTGAACCCTGGGGAACTCCGGACGTCACATTTACTACAGACGAGTTCGAGGAATTACACGAAACATACTGGGAATGGTTTTGTGAAAAGCCAGCGATCCAGTCAACTAAGGAAGAATTATTAAGTATAGCGCGAAGCTTATGGAGAAGGTTTTAGCCTGTAATAGTGTCGAATGCCTTGGAACAATCTATGAAAATGGCATCTATTTGATTTCCAGTGTCGAGAGCGTGTGAAATGTCATGCGAGGATTCTAGGAGCTGAGTAATTGTACTAAACCTGCGGCGAAAACCATGCTGGGCATCACTCAAAATCCTATAATATTCAAGAAATTCCATAATATACTTAAAGATTATATGTTCAAGTTTACATGATCGAGACGTCAATGAAATCGGACGATAGTTTATTGGCGAATGTTTGTTGCGGGATTTATACAAGGGAAGAACTTTAGCCAATTTCCGAACCAAATGTACTGTCGAAGTAAATAAAGAATTTTGAAAAATTACAGCCAAATATCAACTACTCCAAGCACAATATCTGACAAGAAAAACGTTGTTAATGCCATCAGGGGCCACAGGATTTTTATATTTTCTAAGCACAAGATTAAATTCAAAACACCTCCGAGAGACACGGTATTATCACCAAGTGAATAATGCGAGGCATGACTGAAGGTAGGTAAGTTGAAGTGATTAATTATGAATACCGATTGAAAATATTCGTTGAATGCGCTAGCGATAATTATTGGATCATTGGAAGGGACATTATTTATACCAACTGTATTTGTGGAAGCTGCGCTGGGTAAGATTGAAGCCCCCACACACAAACACACACACACACAAACACACAAACACACACACGCACACACACACACACACGCACACGCACGCACGCACACACACACGCACACACACACACGTACGTACGTACGTAAAACCGGCTCCCAGCGTCTGCATCCGTCTGTCCCACATCTTGGTGGCGTCGGTACGTGGAACCGCTGCTCACTAGCCGAATGCAAAGTCGAGGATGCTTGGCAAGTTAGTGAAATCGGATGAATTCCATTGGGCTAATGTCAGGTCACGCGCAAGTGCGCAAAGGTTTTTTCGCTGCGTCGGCTCTCGAAAGAGGAATGGCAACGCAGTTGACGCCGTCATGGGCAGATCGGGCAGCTGCGTCTGCTCGATCATTGCCATGAGTGACCAGGCAACCACTGATATATTATATCGTGTCCTTCGTCAACTAGTCGATGGTGGACTGCTCTGATCTCTGCGACACAAGTGCACATTCCACAAGTGCACGCCTTCGTACCCTGGACCAATAATTTACAGCTCCATATTCCACGCGAGCTTCAACGACGTAACTGCTACCTTCTAGTCCGTCTATGGCTTGGAGTAGCATCTTCAAATGCCTACTCTTTCCTTATCGGAATGGCCAACAGCCCACTGTGTGACTTCTGCGGGTGCAACGAAACGATCGAGCATATTCTTTGTCAGTGCTCTCGTTTTAACCCACAAAGAGAAGTCCTCTCAGCCACCTTAGACAAACTGGACAAGCGCCCAATAACAGAAAACAAGATCCTTGAAACCTGGCCTACGTGAACATCAGCGCGATCCGCTATGAAGGCGCTGCTGCGATACTTGAAAGACACGGGACTTCCTGACAAATTGTGACTGTACACTGTGTGACGTAGGGCTGTACGGTGACACTGCGTAAGACTAGGAACAGTGGCTGCGTGACAGTGCCCACAGAAATAGTTCGTGTGTACGTGGGTGTTTGTGTTTAGGTTTTTTTCCCCTTTGTTTATCCTTCTTTCTTTCTACCTATTGCATCCCCTTGACCCTCCCCCAGTACAGGGTTGCCAACCGGAGATAATCTCTGGTTAACATCCCTGTCTTTCCTTTGCCTTTCTCTCTCTCTCTCTTGGCAAGTTAGCTGCATGCGTCGACGGACCTGTCCAAACCGCAGCTAAATAAATCCCTGGTCTGCAACGTATTGCAATTAGGATAAAGGATGCACGTTAAATAAAAAGGTATCCTTAGGCGCCAAAAACGTTTCAATGAGAAATAACGGCGGCGATCCATTTTGACTTAACCATTTACGATACTTTGAACATATATTGTGGTTTTGTAGCAATAGTATCGACGATGTAAGCGCTTAGAGTGAAGTCGGAAACAGTTCATCAAAAGGATTTCTACCTACGCCTAAAGGTCGAGTGGAATTAAGCCACCTATACAGCTTAGTCCACCTTAATACACGCTAATCCACCCTAATCCTTCTTGATGCATATTAGTCATATCACTAATTATTCATTAACTTTGGTATTCATTAATAATTTCTTATACACGGCTGGGCATGCTTTGGTTCGCTTCTGGTGTGCTTTGGGTGACGTGATATTTTCTGTACCTCACAACGGGGACTGAAATATAGAGATCTAAGGCATTGGCCTTAAAACGTCGTGGCGTGTTCGAATTTATGTAAATGACGTCTCTCGTGAGCACGCGTAGTAATTTGGATTGTGGGGCTTTACTTGCCAACGACCACAATTTTATTATGAGGCACGCTATAGTGGGGACCCCGGATTAATTTTGACCACCAGGGGATCTTGACCGTGCGTGCAATGGACGGGACACGGGATAACCAATTAGGTTCGCCTGTACGCATGGCGTCTAGCGGTTAGGTCTGCTTTTACGCGTGATGTCAAACAGTTCACAAGGAAATTTATTCACCCGCAGGCACACTTACAACTGTGGTATGAACGTAAACTACAATATAAGGCACAGCACATGTAATACATCGTACTTGATGTAAACAAAACAGATTAGCAAATGAAATAATAAATGGTGCCTGCTTGACACTTGCTTTGCCACTCACAACAACAACAACAACAAAACATCATTACAGGGTCCACGCAAAAGCATTATTGTCAGCCTCGAATTTATGAAAGACACTCGGGGCACACGCAAATACAAACTGTCAACTCAGGCAAACAGAATTGAGCATTATTCTGGCTGTAGAAAGACTTTGTCTCAGGAGATGGTTATGTACCGCGTAGACCAGCGGCGAAGAAACTCGGTGAACAACGGTTCTTCAAGATGACCCCATACTAGCACCCGTAGTTTCCGCATTCTGGGGTACATTGCTCTATTTGACTGCCGAGATCGTTCTGCGATGTTGCGGAAGCACCACAGAAGGTAGCTAGCGCTGTAACAGACGAGACTCGCAAACTGATCTCGGCGGTGTGGTGGCCGCACGATGGATATTCCAACCATTCTTACAACTAGCTTCCAGAAGGTGCGGGCTACAACGTACTCTTTATTATATGCGCGTTGGTCTCTGTTTGTGCTCAATGGATGCATTTATCATTCACTACCATATGCCATCGTTCAAGCATGTCTCTTGTAGGTAGAATGCCCCACTGATATTGCCAATGAATATCCGTCAGTTGAGAGGACAAATCAGGTGAAAGCATGGCTGTCCATGTTCGTGTAGTAGCTGTCCGTGGAGGTACAGCTGTCTCACACAACATTTCAGAAAGCTTGGAAACTGGTGTCCCACGCCACTATGTAATTCTTAGTTGTACAAGCTGGTTTTGCAAACGCGCAGCCACCGCATACTGCGGTGCCGGCGTTACCGCTGTCGGAAGCAAGTTGCCTGTACTCTGCGGCATAAGCGTTCGATGGTAATGGCCCAGCCAATAAAGGAGCAGCGGCTTACCTGGGTACTCATCATCAAGTAGATCACATGTACTTTTAGTGCACAACAGCCTACCAAATGTAACTATGCACTGCAAGCTCCATCTTCCGCTGGATTTCGGCAGACGTAAAAATTGCTGCGCTACGTATTGCGACTTCTTTAGCCAGACATGACAAAATAAGTGAGCTTACTACGGGTACTGTTGGTGACGGCGGGAGAGCTACCCTTGCAGCAAAGTGCGGTTATATGTGTTTAAAATAGCTATTTTCTTGGTACTGGTAGACCTTTCTTTAGGCACTCGTGTTAGGTTGCAGACCTGTCCTTATGGCACCGGTTTTCGATCGAATTCTGAACGTCTCCGCAAATTTTATGGATGACCGTGATATCAGCGCTCAGCACAAGGCTAAATTTTAGCTTGGCACAATGAGCTATTATGTAGCAATTACCCTATCATTTACGTTACCGGAGTAAAGTCATTAAGCCTTGAGGGATTCCAGCTGACTTGGTTCTTTTTCAATGGTGAAGAGCAGATGCATTGCGTTTTCGTGGTTGGAGCTTGTACTGAATTCTTATGACTTCACCAACTTCCAGGACACACTGCCGGGAAGCTGCGGGTGTGGCTGCTGTTTTATGCGCGCAAGCATGGATTCTCCACCTGTGAAATCGCCGAGATGATTGTGCGTGTCACCCCGAGGAAAGCTAGCGCCGGAAGAGGAAGGCACATGGAGTTGGAGAAGAGAATCGCCGCGGTTCTCTCTGTTCATGTTCGGGGCGTCTCTTCATTGCATGTGTAGCAAAAAGATGGAGGACGCTTAAGCTTCGCCTTTAAGAGTGAAACGCGATTGCACTCAAAGACCCCTGGCTGCTTCTCAGGCTTCCCAGCAAATGGGGCATATGTAACCGTAACGTTTACCGGGAAACGCTGGCCGCGAACGCTATGCTCGAATGCGGACTTTCTGGTAGAAACGCGGCCTCTTGCGCAGGCCGCGATGTGGTGGAGGCGAGCGCCATCTGGAGGTATTGCAAGGAACGGGATGCGCTGCTCCGTGGCCTCCAAGATACTCACACGCCAGCGCGCGCAAATGGCGGACGCCGTGGCCGGTCTATGAATTGGAGAAACGCTGGAAAAAGGATTTCTTTCGAGTTTTCTCGTAACAGAATTACGTTTTCTCGTATCTATCTGTAGGTTGTAAGTCGTACTTTATGATTCTTCCACGTATTCTAGCTTGATAAATTCAATTATTTCAGTAGCTTCCTTGCGTCACATGGAGGGCCTGGGTAAGGTGGTTGGAAAATATTTTTGCCGAAACGAGGTCCGACGCCGGATTATCGGCAGTATTATTACTTAAAGCGCCCACTAAAAACACGGTCAATGAAGAGAGTGCTTGCTGTAAGTAATAATAATGCAGATGCATCGACCCGCCCAACTAGCTACCGTACTACGGATTTTCGGCGACACTGGGCTCTCAACGCTATCGCGATAATATGCACTTTCCCGGTGGCACACCAGGTGGTGCACTCTCGAGATCAACGTAGCAAACGCGTTCGCGCCCTTTTCGTTTGTGCCTCGATGCCATGGTGCTCACTGTGCATGTTAATTGTGGTGTGTCACGTGCCAAAGCCACGACATGATTATGAGGCACGTAGCAGTGAGCGATTCCGGAAATGCGGACCAGCTGGGTTTCTTTAACGTGCACCTAAATCTAAGTACACGGGTGTTTTCGCATTTCGCCCCTGTACTTGTTCGCGGCCGTCTCTTCTTTTTTGCATGTGTGACAATATGCGCTTTCCCTGTGGTACACGAGGCATCGCAGCGTCGAGATCAGTGTACCGTCTACGACCACGTTTGCGCCCTTTCCGTTTGTGCTTGTACGCCGTGATGCTCGCATTACACGTTCGCGGTGTCCGTACGCTTACACGTAACCGGCGTTCACGAAGTGAAACGACTCTGTAGCTTTTTTTCTTTTGTTTTCGGGAATTTTCAGGAATCGCCTGTTTCAGGCAACATAATTCCAGTCCCTGTGCTGGATTTTTCAGAGAGGCGATTATTACTTGCACGAGAAGCCGAAACATGCATTCAAGTAATTAACAAAAAATCGCGAATATACTTCTCAATCAAGTACTTTTCGGCGCATGTTGCACTTTACGAATTGTAGCCGGTGAGCTTGGAAGGCGTATCCATTTAGAACGAATTTCTACGATGGCACCAATTTGGAGATATGCTCCATCAAACTCGCCGTAAGTATGCCCTGTATTTCCGCTTACTTTCCTTTTAACAAAATGATATTTAATACGTTGAAGCGCAAAAGCATCTGAAACGTCCTGTATTTCTTCTCACATTTGGGGGAAATCATTCCTCGAAATTGCTGCCACCCTGGAGGTTCATTCACTGGTAACATAATTACGGGGTCTCTCTCAGTTTCACTAAACCAAAGAAAGGCATTCGACTGCCTGGGGAATAGCTTCATATTCAGTGTACTGACAGCATTTGGACTTCCGTCAAATTTTGTCGAGCTTCTTTTAAGGAATGCATACGCGAATATCCTAAGTATGTATCTATGTGCAATATTTCTTGTTGGACCTGAAGGTTTATTATATCGCGTTACTTCAGTTCAGTTTCAGTTTCGGTTTATTGATGCGATTAAAATTTTCTACAGAAAAAGTCACTCTAGGAGGTCCCATAGGCTACCCAAGCACAGCGAGCGGCGCCACTGCTCCTGACGGGTAACGCCATCTGTGGCAGAAAAAGTCTAAACTGGGAATATCCACTGCGCATTTCTGCTGCGCTGCGCTGCAGCCGCTCGCTTTTTGTGCGCGTGCAGGGCCCTCTCCTCGCTTTTCACGTGCGGCGCGTCACAATGTATCGCCTTCAGTGCGGCTTCAAAAAGATTGGCCAGCTATTTTAGGAAAGCCAACTTGTTAAAAGGAGAAAAGCTCCTCAGTCACGTAAACTCTGTGGAGCAGACATTCAACGGCAACGAGGCATAGCTCAATGCAAAATGTATTTCCCAATTGAGTGACAACATCGTGTACGACGTGTACCTCGAGGTGAAGGTCATTCTGTCATTTGATAAAAATACTGATTGTCTATACACACTGCGAAATGAAGCCGCGCACTCTCGATGTTTTTCGTTGTCGAATATGAAGCGTATGCTTTAGCTGTTTTGACATGGCAGCCTTACAGTTGTTGTCGTCTACTGTCGGGGTCGAACGTTTGCGGCGTGCGAAAAAGAAAATAATTGTACGGCCATGGCATCCCACTGAAAAGCCTGGGAAGATACAACACTTGTGCTTCGCCCGTTGGAGGATCACCCACTGACTTGGTGGCGAGGCAGCTGAAATTTATGCACTGCGAAGCTAGTTGATCTGCTCACCTCGTTGATTTCGGCGGTCGCGTCATGCCTGCACGCGAGTTTTGTGAAAGTATCGGCTTTAGAGGCGCATAAAACCTGCTGCGCGAACGCGGTTCCGTGTGAGTGACGCAGAATTAAAGGCGCGCGATGCGCTCGCGTAATTAGCGCGCTAGTGAACGCACACTCGAAACACTGTGCTGAATGTTTATATTAGTGAACGTAAGCATATTATGTTGCCTTTATTTTCGCTTTATAGGGCAGCCTGGAGTATTGTGGCGGAGGTGCAAACTTGGAGTTAGCTTTGGAAATGCGCACCATGCCATGTTGCTGATTATTTGTAGAGGCGAGTTTGGAAGGCAGCTGCATTTGAAAAGTAGTGACAAATGGCTTCTCTGTCTCACCCTTATTTTCATTCTTTCATAGCTGCAGTGGTCGTGCCATGAAAAGAGGAATTCTTGCTTTCGAGAAGGATATGCACCTGCAAAGCTGCCATTACGACTTAGTGCAAGCACGCAACAGCGGTGTGCATTTACGTCAACAATAAAGAAGTAAATTCATGCATCAGCCAGCCGCAGAAATGGGGCAAGCCAAGCGGAAAGCCAAAGAGACGCCTAGAACAAGACGTCTCGGACCTTTTCCCAAATGAATTAGAAAAACATTCATGCTGTAGAATGCACTGCTTCAGTGAAGTAACTGTGCCAGTACTCAAGGTACGAGAATTAGGGGCTCGTTACGACAAACCAGCCCACGACACAGCAGTACTTCGGACGCGCTTTCGCTTTGGCGGGGCCGCTTTTGCCATTGCGGAAACTCAACTTCGCGCAAGAAGCCTTTTGACAACGTTCCCAGCTGGCGGCGCGACGCGACAGTGCCCCGGCTCGACTGAATAGCGCAGGTGCGCACGTGCAGTGGCCGTCTGCAAACTGGTTGCGCCTGGCGGCGCGGGCGCCATCTATCCCCAGTTTTGCACTGCTCGCTCGCTGGGGCAGCAGTGCGCGCTGTCGTCGCGCGCCCAAACTTGAGCTTGGGTTCCCTATTGGCGGCTAGGAGTTACGGAGTCGCCCTCTATCGGAAGCGCCTGGCTGGCGTAGTATGAGGGATCACGTGGCGCGCTCCTCATAGCTTTTGCTGTCAGCGCTCACTGAAAACACCACGCGCGAGCTTTCCCGGACATTTCTGTAAGCACTTTCGAAACGAGAGAAGTTTCTTACTGTCTAAATAATAATCTTGGGCAAACTCAAAGCACACAATCGTTTACAGTCGCTATCTCTTTACCGAATACGTACAGTGAACGCCACTGCGCGCGGTCGCCGCGATGGAGTCTGCCGAACCGGCTTCTTGGGTGAAAGGTAGGTGAACGCTGAGTGCAAACTATGTGAAATATGTTCTTATAGTGTTTGTATAACTAAATGGAGCGTAATAGAATGAAGCCTCAATGCAGCGATCGCGCCGATTCGCAGCGACCGACTGCGCGTCTGCATGCTTGTCCGCGCACTGTTTCGCTTTCTCCGCGCGTGCGTTTTCGCACCGTGCCATGAGCTTTAGGCCGCAGAATATGAGCATTTGACAGTATACACGCAACCATTGTTGCGTAGGCGCTATCAGAGCTGTTCAAAAATAATTTCATTGTAGAGACTTCAACGCCTACGGGGACTGTGATGTGCCGTCGCGACGATTCAATCTTTTTTTTTCTTCAAAATTCTTTGTCCATTCGATACTATTTCTCGAGTTGCGTCGCACTGGATGTTTATCGGCGTTCTCAGCGTGCAATTTCTCGCTGCTCCTTTTTTGTAATCCAGTGCATTAATTCATAACACAAACATGACCATATGCCATGCTTTCTTCAAATGTGCTTCTTACCGCTGCCTTTCTACTCCACTGAACTTGCCAGTATCTATAGTATCGACAAGTTGATAGACCAAACCGTCATGACATTAGTCGGGCAGCGGACTCGGGCGTGCGTCTCAGTGCGCGTTTTCAGAACATCGCAGACCGGGCGCCGTAGCAGAAATCTTCCCCGCGTCTGTGCTTGCTGCATACCCGAGTTGTAGCCGATGACTGTTTGACGGTTTTATGTTTCGCGAGCCAAGCTTCACACAGCATCTTGTCCTGCGGCTACGTGTGAATAAGGCTGACACCGGCCTCCGTGACGTGCGTCTGGCCCTGCGGCACCGAGCAGTAGCCTACCATGTCGCGCGCCTTCAAAGGCAGCCACTACCTATTGTAGTGCTTTCAAACGTTGTAAAGGAGACACTCGAAGCGGGAAAATTTCGCCACTAAATGAAAACCGCAGCGTACGAGGGAATTTAAACTCGTTTTCAGTTCGCTTCGGCGCGCCCGAAGCAGCCGACGCGGCCGCTATGTCCACGTGATCCCTCCTAGCACGTCACGCCGACGGTGGCGCCAGCTTTTCCAGTGGTGGAGCTCGAGGCCAATAGTCGAAGACTGGCGAGGGACCTCCATTGTCCAGTGTATGCCCGCGCTACTCTTAGTGCTCAGTCTCGAGCCATTTCTGCGCAAGCGACAGCCATATTGTGCAAGCCGTTGCTTCACAAGGCGTCGCTTGGCCCACGAGAATCCGCCGCAGTGGCTTATAGGGGCTGTGGTATAGCGCTGGTAAGCGCTAGGTCGCGGGAGCAAGTCCCGGCCCCGGTGCTCGCATTTCGATGGGTGCGAAATGCAAAAAAAAAAAACACGCACGCCCCATGCATTTCGGGCACGACCCTGGTGGTCGAAATTAATACGTAGTCCTCAAATACGGCGTGCATCATAACGAATTCGTGGTTTTGGCACGTAAAACTCCAAAATTCGTTCATTCATGTACCACAAGAGGTCGCTTTATTTTTTGTCAATTCCGATGTAGTTAGACGTATAGTTAGAACGTACATTCAATTGGTCGCGAAAACACCCGTGTGCGTAGATTTAGGCGCACATTAAAGAACCCCAGGTGGTTGAAATTTCCGGAGACCTCCACTACGGCGTGCCTCATAATCAGAAGGTGGTTTGGCACGTAAAACCCCATAATTTTTTTTTTTACTTTAGTGAAGGCGATGCTGCGAGCGGAGTGGCGGATGTGGCGGCCATGCCACGGCCGTGAGCAGGGCGCGTTCTCTTTGACCCCTTTTCACCCACTCCATTTCTTAATAAAGTTTTATGCGAAGCATACTAGCCGCACAACCACGCTCTTCCTTGCTGCGCCGCGCACGGCCGCGTAGCTATCATATGACGTCATAATAGCTGCAAAGCGGACGCTTAAGCTTCGCCTTCAAGAGTGGAACGCGAAAGCGTTGCCGTCGACCCGCCAAGGGGTGTAAGACGATGGCCTACGGCACAGCGACTACGCGCCCCGCATTGGACGCGGTGAGCGTCGAGCAACGCAGCGTTCGGCGCGACAACGAAATGTGCGCCTGAGCAAGCGCCGCACGCCTGAGCCGACGCCGACGACACCGGCTTTTCTGCGACACGAGCTCCTTAACGCTGCCGCGTTAAAATAAAGGCTAGTATGCTTCGCATCCTGGGCTTCACCTTAGCTAAGCCACAGCCATTTTTTTTCTTTAGTTTTCGGGAATTTTCAGGAATCGCCTCTTGCAGGCAACATAATGCCAGTCCCTGAGCTGGATTTTTCGGAGAGGCCAACAATACTTGCACGAGAAGCCAAAACATATATTCAACTAATTAATAAAGACTCACTAATTATCTCCTTAATTAATTTGCGGCGCATATTGCAATTTACGAATTGCAGACGGAGAGTTTGGAAGGCGCATCTACTCAGAATGAATTTCTGCAATGCTTCTACTTGTACTTCTACTACTTCTACGAACTTCTACTACAACTCTGCTCGCTCGTTGCTCGAGACGCGTTGAGGACTAGCGATGGCGAAGCCGACGCGTCTATTACTGTGGATTAGTGCATCGTATATCCCGCCCCATCTATAACTGCGGCTATATAATACCCGTCGTGGTGGGGTTCAGCGGCTTTGACGTTGCCCTGTTAATCCTGCGAGCGCGAAACCAAATCCCGGCGTTTCGACGGGGCCGAAGTGCAAAACGGTCCATGTGCCGTGCATTGGGTGCTGGTTAAAGGACCCCCCCCCCCCCCCCCCCCGTGGGCCCAACGTTAATCCGGAGACCCCGACTACGGATCACATCGAAATCATATAGTGGTGTTTGGCACGTCGGACCCTAGTATGTTATTTAATTTTGCGGCTATTTTTAGAGACACTCGGCTTTTAAAGAAATACCGCTCTCGAGCGAAGTACACTTCCTGTCCCGGTGACTTGGTTATACAGACCTTTTGCATCCGCGATGGGGCAGCAGCGCGTTCATGATGCCAGAGAACTTCCGGTCAGCCATTTTTGGCAGTCCAGTTAGCCAAGAAAAAAAAATAAGTGTTTTGTAGCATAGTATACTGTAGGCACATATTCTTGATGTTTTCAGGTATAGAGACCATGCACCGAACTCGTGTATGGGCTTTCTCTTCTGTTGTTGTTGCACTTAACAATGCAATTCACTTGTCAAACGCTCCAACTCCCCAACAAAACTGGTGCCAGCTGGAGGGTCCTGTAAATTCATAGGCTATCGTAACGCTGCCTTGCGTAGGGCTTAACCGGAAGTCTTCCGGGGGACCCTGTTCGTAAGCGGGAAAATGCGAGAGCGTCCACTGTACCTCTCGATTCGATCTTGCAGTGCCCTGCCGTAGTGGAAGCTCCAGAGGCGCAGGAAGGCGGCCACGGTGCTCCAATCCTGCAGCGTCTGCGGCGACGAAGGCATCGCGGCCCAAACTCGAGGCGTCGCCATCGTGGGAGAGAGGTCCCGGATCGAGATCGAAGCGCGGACGCGATCTCGACACCGCGGAGCGTCAAGAGGCACACCCGCCGCCCCGCCGTGTGGTGGGGCGGGGGACCTTCGCTCGAGAGCGCCGATTCATCGCATCTTTGTTCTCGCATTGCAGCGCGATTCGCGCGCGCGCCCGCGCCATCGGTTGGTTCTCCGTGACGCCCCCCCTCCCCCTCCCCCTCGCCCCCCCCCTGCACCCCCCCCCAACCCCCTCGAGCACCTGTGGGCACCGTCTCAGCGACTCCGTGCAGTGTCTGCCCTGCGAGTGCCATACGACTCGACTGTCGGCCGGTCGGTAACGTGAGCCCGTCGTGTGTCCTTGAATGAAGAGTGGAAGGCAAGCCCAGTCTGCGAGGCTAATCCTTTCGCCGTGGCTTCCCGTTCGTCGAAGGGCTGAAATCTGGGCCAGTTTGTACATACTTGAACGAAAAAACCAGTCAAAAACACAAAGGAGAAGAGGAGAGGTTCACACCACAACGACTGGTTGAGGAGAGGTTCACAGCGTGTAGGTTGATTATTTTTCAATTTCGATTTCGTTTCCTTGAAACTTGATGAACGTCACGAAATGTGAATTATGCGTTGATAGCGACGGGATGGAGTCATCATTCTGAAGAAGAAAAAAAGAACGGGCCTATCGTGAGCATTGTGTCGGAGACCTAACTACACACCAAGCTACACGTAATTACAAACATAAACGTCGTGCTGCTGGAGTGACCTACTAAAACACACAAAAAATTGTTTGTACTTACATCGCACGATTAGGGTAAAAAACGGGTGCAAGAGTATTACAGGTGTATTAGAGGCGGACAATTGGGATCCTTTGCATGTACATTAAAAACGCGGCATGAAAATAGGCATGAAAAACATTAAACTTAGAAAAAAACGTACACGACGTGACTAGCGATAACCGCCAATAAAACATTTTTTTACAGAATCACCAGCCATTTGCGTTCACCTCCAAAAAAAAAGCGAAGTAAGCCATCTGGTTGGACGGTCATGAGCACACTGCAGGTGACACTAGACATGCGGGTGTTTATCCAAAAATAACACCTCTTCTTTTGATAACCTAAGTGCAGACGTGCGGAAGCACTTATTTTTGGCGAATTCAATACAGTGTGCCTATATTCTTTTTTTTTCCCCTGTTCATCGGGTACCTCGCTTATACCAAACAAAGGAGCGCATGCGCATTTATTGTATTGGGCGGCTGTATGTCTACCGCACATCCACTGTTTTTTTTAGCATTACCTCTTATTGTACCATTGTCCTCAATTTCAAGCACACAGACAATCTTTGTCCAACACATTGAGGAAACTAGATGATCGTCTTCTGAGTGAACAGACGTTACTAGAGCACCGTCCCGACCGATCGTCGGCTCAGAAGGCAGTGAAGGCACTCTTGTGCTTTCTCAAAACTTCTGGTTTGCGCGAGCGTCTTTAACTCAAGCTCTGTCCGTACACGTATCCACACCTTCTCTCTCCCTTCTCTCGCTTCCCCTTCTCCCTTCCCCCAGCGTAGGGTAGCCAACCAGACTATTGACTGGTTAACATCCCTGCCTTCCTATATATATATTATTATATCATTCTCTCTCTCCCCCCCTCTCTACTCTCTCTCTTAAAAAGCTATGCATTCCTCTGTTCATTATGCAAAATAGAAGTGAGGCGTGCAGACAGACAACAAGAGTAGCGAAGTGGACAACACATGCGTTCGTATTGGCCACTTCTCTACTCTTGTATCCTGTCTGCACGCCTCACTCCTATTTCGCATAATGAATCCTAACCAACTAGCTCAACTTTCTGTCGTTCTAAGCATTCCTCTGGTTCTCTACTATAGTCGGATACAATTTTAGAAAAAAGGGGAGGCCCCGCCCATACGACCGAAGCGGCGAGGTCACCGGCCGTCCGGCGCATGACGTCGGTCCAGAATGCGCGCCCATTGGTGCACCCGCCTCGGAGGAGTAAACGCCCCCTTTTTTCTAAAGTTGTATCCGACTATAGTCGGCTTGTTGGCTGACTCACGCGAGCCGCCGCATTCGCCGCACTGCACCAACTCGGCGAGACGCGGACTCGGAAAGGGAGAGCTCGTCTTTCTTCACGTCACGTGGTGCGTACAGCGGCGTCTTTTTAAGAGCTGTCGCTTCCGCGCTCTCTCCGACGCGGTTAAGCTTTCCCACGGGCATCCAATGGCGGGCGACGCCGCGACCGCTGCGGCGCCTTTCGAGGATGCCCAACGCGAAGAGCCACGTGTTCTTTTAAGCCCAGACCGCACGTACGCTTGCGGACGCACGCAAGCACGCGTTCACGCGCACCCACGCATGCGCAAACGGTGCGGCATGGCTCGCACGCGGCGTCTGTTTTCGCTCGCTTGCGACAAGACGTTCATTTGAGGGATCGCCAGTCGTTAGTGCGCAGGCGCGAGTAAGAGCGGGCGCGAGAGAGAAAATCGGGGGGGATTTGCTCCATAAACATGACTCTGCCTAGGCACTACGGAGGAGCTTTCTTAGCGCGTGTTGCATGTTGCATCCCATGGTTTGTGCCCTAGACACGCCGCCATTGCGGATTGCGGTCGAGTTTGTTTACGCTCCGCCACTGGCTGCCCGCGCGCTGAGGCAATGGGCAGGGACGCCCCATTCGGTGACCGCTGGTCTGAAGGGGCAAGGCTCTGACTAGTGTTGTATGTCACGGGTCGCTTTTTTCGTCGCGACGATAGCTTGGATTTTTTACGGCCACTGCTCCAAGAGGGCAGATGTAACCGGCAAACGGAGACTTCAGGAGAGCCCCTGAGGTTATAATAAAGCAGGCGGCGCAGGATCTCTAGGGCACCCAAGGGGTAGCGGGGGGATCAAAGCTGGAAGCAGGGCGGCCCGTGGGTTGGGGCCGCAGGGGCTGAAGCGTGCCAGCCCCAACCCACAGACAAGTCCGGGTTCTAGCTGGGGTGTCCCCGTTGCAGCTTTGGTGTCCTGGAGGCGCCGCCAATAATGCGAAATGATGACAGCTTGTTACAACTAGTAAAAACACTATAGAAAAGATATAGTTACGTCCAGCCGCCTACTTGTGACGCTAAGTTTTGTATTACCGCGCCCCGCGACTTCTGCGATACCAGTCACAACTTTGCCTCTGCAGGTACGTCGGACAGACTTTCTCGCGCCTGTGGCGCTGGTGCTGAGTCGGTCATCTTCACCGGCGACCTTTCAGCCACTTCCGTTCAACCGCGGTTGCTAAGGCGCTTTGCCTTCTAGATTTTCAATATATGCGGCCCGGGCTCTACTATACGGTCGCTACTGCTCCCACAGAAACATCTGTGATATTACTTACGAGGTGCGTCGCCGTAAGGCGCGAGAAAGCTACCATACGCAACGACTTATCCCGCAACGACTGACTTATCCATACGCAACGACTGACTTATCCCGCTGCTTCAGATACTTAACCGCGCTGGCAGTGCTCCCGCAACTACGATTCCACAACCTTGGGATCGTTCCACAACTGCGGCAAGTTATTTTAGACCGCTTTATTGGCCGCGAACTTGCGATTTCGCCGTTGCCGTGCTCCGAGGAGGCACACGACGTCAGGCCGCGTTCCTCGTCGTTGCGCTCGCCTCCGCTGGCTTCGCCAGCTGCGTCGCATGCCTGATAACATGTAGGAGGAGTGAAAAGGAGACCTCGCGTGGCGCCGCAACCACAGTTGAGGCGGCAGTACGGACGGCGACAATCCTGATAAGCAGGAGGAGGCCTGGAATCGACATCGGAACGAGATGAAGAGGAAGCGAATCGCCCAGGAAACAGACGAACGGCGCGCCGAACGACTGGCTAAACGCCGCAACATAGCTAGACAGCCGGACTAACCTGGACTCGCAATCAAGATTAACCAAGGCAAAGCACGCTATGCCTTAGCTTTCGCTACGTGTATCCTGGCATAGCCGAGCTAAGCCACTGTTTTTTTTTCATCACTTTCCTTTCCATTCATTTGTCGTTTCGTTATTTCATTTATTATGCAGCAGTAATTTCCCTTGTGTTGTGCTTGGTGTCAGTGTTTGTTGGCTTCTTAATGATCTTTCCTTTCAAGATGCACGTTACTGATGCGAAAGCATCAAATGCCCATTGGGCGAAAAACCCGGCGTCTGTAGTCTATAGCAGCGAAACGGCACTTAAATTCCAATTCGCTGCGACGCATATGTCACGAGCGCTCCTCGACGGAGCCGAGCGGGTGAAAAGGTATGCCTTCCGCCGCGCTAGCACGCCAGGTGTTGCTTGAGGGGAGAGGGCATCGCCACGACGCCACGTCACACTCGCTCTGGCTCTCGGAAGCCTGCGTTATCCGCGCGTTACTTGTCCGCGCAAGCTCTCATGGGCGTTCTGGCTGCGCCTCGGTAAGGCGAGACCAAAACGCAACCAAGCGTCTCAACGCGCTCGCCTGTCCGCTAGGATTTCTTAACTCGAAGGACCACTCAACGGCGCTTAAGTAGACATTATTGCTTTCGCATTCACAACTCATAAGAAATGCTTATAGGTGTCTTCGAATATTTTTTTTTGTAATATGCTAGTCATTTATCGAGTGGTATTGATTTTTGTATGGAAATTCCACACTGTCGTTGAAGGTGTATTTTTCTTCATTGATTTTTTTAATTTTTAGTATGCACTGCAAATCTTACGCTTTTGGGAATGCCACAGCCATGTGATGCACCCCAGGATTTCATCAAGCTGCTTCGACACTTCCTTTATGAGGTACGTGTCTCTCCAGTTCACTTTGTTTTAGAGTGTAAAATACTATTTCAATTGAATTCAATTAAATACACAGCCGGACAGCCACTCTCTTGTTCACAGGAGGCGCCCAATCCAGTGAAACAGGGTTACAGTCAGTGCAGGGTGAGATTGGTTGGGCATTTGTTGAAGAGAGAAGAGTGCTCAGGAATCTTATTATGAAAGATAGACTGGAGAACAGGAATGAAAACAAATGGATGGCTAAAGCTCACAAATGTCTGTACCTCAACAGCGTGGACACAGAAGGGAGGAAGAGGTCAATACAATTGACACCCAGAGACAGGGTAACTGAAAGTGTGAATAGACGACGAAGAGTCATCGAAAAAGAAAGTGGGAGAAACAGAAACCGTAAGATGGAGGCAAAGGCTGAAATTTTAAAAAAGAACCCTGGAGATTTGCCACAATGGCAAGAGAGACATTAAAGAAGCAAAATCTGTATGACAACTCAAAAAGCAGTTCCTTGCTACTTGATACCCGAGCTGATTCCTTAAGGACAAATACATACCGGTGCAACTATTCGCAACATGATGAGACACGTCTGCGCTGAAGCAAAAATCTGGAGACAACTAATCACCTCCTAATATAATGCGAATGTATTCACCTAGCGAGACCCGTAGGTAACATGCACCTTCCGGAAGCGCTGTTACTTAAAACGGCTGGAAGCATTAGCCGGTGAGGCAGTCCAGATAAGCAAGATACACTTAGAGTATTGGCGCGAGAAAGCAAGGGATAGATGTATAGAATTCGATCCGTTAGAGACATAGGTAACTGTGCAACGTAGGTACTTAAGTTCCGAGGATGAGAGAAATGGTAAAGGATGTGGGGGCACAGTGCTAAACTGATAAGGATGCATAGTGTACCCAATTAGTTCAAGCCAGTTAGGTGTCTATTTGTCACCATCCCATTTCAGAGGAGGCGCCAATAAATAATCATCGATCAGCATCAGCATCATGGAACGCAAAAGAGCTTCGAATGGGCGATCGTGTGAGAGTACGGACATGTGCAACCTGCGTCACGCCCTCAACACGGTGCCTGGTGCATCGGCTGACCACTGCTTGCGGTATGTGTTATATGTAGGTAAACATTATTACGCATAGAACAGGGGAATCCGGTACTCGAGTTGATATTCTCACGAGTTCGAAGAGAAAGATGGCAGGTTGCTTGAGTGAAGGGGCATGAAGACGAAGTGTAAGAAGAAGCTACGTGTAGAAGCAATTGTGGCGCAATAATTTAGCCACCTTTTATTTCAGTGCGACGTGCCCGTTGCACTTGTTGGTTGCGGCTGGATGACCGAAAAGAATAAGGTTACCGAAGCTACGGACGTCTTCAAGAGTGAAGTACTGAGCTTGTCGCGTGACCTTCGCTAAGTTTATTACCAAAAGTAAGAACAGCGGCCATGGAGAGGATGTTTCGTTAAGTTGTCAGCTGCTACTCATGCTGCTGCTACATCTGGGAACGGCTAACTGAGGTGTCAGAGAAAAAGAGCTTGAAGACGGATCTGTGAACAAAGAAAGGCCAATGTGAGAATCATTGCAAGCAGCTTCAGGACGTAGCGGGGAACGTCACACTGGGCAAAAAAAAAACTGTTTCTTATGCCACCAAGTCTTCGAACCCAGCATCTTCCTGCACTTCGTTTTCCTGCTTCATCCACTGAACCGGTCGTTTTCTTTTTTTTGTATCCCGCAGCACTACCCTAAGGAAGAAGTAAAACTCTTGCTTAGGCTAGTCGGTTCATGCTTGAAGTAGTAATGGCAAGGCGCAGAAGACCAGGACTCAGGAAGAAGAACACAAACGACAGAACCAGCGCCGGTCCTGTCGTGTGTGTTCTTCTTCTTGAGTCCTGGTCTTCTGCGCCTTGCCATTACTACTACTAAGGAAGAAATTGCGTCCCCAGAACAGCGATGCTCCCATGCACCCACACTCATGCATCCCAGGTGATGCGGCCGCGCCATGCAGGGGCCAGCAACACACGGACACCGAACGCAAAACACGGCAACAAGATAAAGGCTGTCGCGTAAAGCACACAAGATCACACAAACGCTCGCACACGCGCCTTACACACACACACGCACGGTAGACGAAGGCGAAGCGTGAATTTCGTTTACCGTGCGGGCAGATAGCGAAAGAGCGACGTTCGCACGGGCGGCGCGCTTTGGCAGGTCAACCGACAACGTCTGGGGTCCCCGAACACAATGTCATCTAATCTCGGCCACGACGACCGGCTCGAGTCGCAGTGTATGTCCTCACCTTCCCAGCCCGAAGGAAATCGGCGGCCCGTCGTCAAGGATGCGTCTGTAGGGGGCACCGAGAAGCACAAAGCTTGTTTTGTAACAGGAACGAATTTACGGTAGCAGTCGTAAAAGCAGTCTCTGCCGCGGGGTAAGCAATACCTTCGACGTCCGAGTACAAGTAAAACGCCCAATTTCTGCAATTAGGCAATGACTGAATAAATTGGAATGAAGTGCTGTCCAACTTAAAAAGATACATTTCATCAGGAGGCTAACTTTGGATTTAGAACTCGGAGTGTTTCAGAAAATTTTGCGAAACTTTGTAAGTTGAAGGACCCCCTCAGCACAATTCTCACGAATCTAACTATGCGACAAGGACAAGTACGATTCATTTCCGTAAACGGTATCTTCTAGGGCAGACCTAAAGCGGACAAATTTGATCTTTAAGTTAAGAACTTACACGCTTTTGTTAGAATGCTTACAAGGGTTTTGGAAAAGTACTGGTCCCAATATGGCGGTATATGTTCCAGAGCGATGTCTAAAACGTCAATTCAGTCCTCCAATTGGATGTCTCAACAAGTGGAGTTTACAAAATTGTGATATAGAACATCGTATTTTATTCATAAGTTGCACAGTTGCAAACTCCATCTTGCCATTTTCTTTCTTTTCTTAGCTTACGCGAGTGCGAATAATATTTGTAAAAAAATGGACAAGGTAAATTTTTAAAAAATGTACTTCCTGCATTAGGCAGATCTGAAGCTTTGCTTCAAGACTGAGCGAACGTAATCAAGCTCGGTGCCTTGAATGCCTAGAACAGCTATTTCTTCATTCGCTCGTTCCCGTGCATTTAAATAGGTGGTCCTGAGGCAAATCTTCCTCTTAGCTGCTGCCCACAACGGTGGCTCTGTGCTGCGGCCTAATGATGCTGAGCACGAGGACGTGGGTTCGACTACGAAATGCTGCGGCTGCTTTTTCGCGAAAATCGGAAGCTGATTCATACAGGTGTGCGTATCACCTGCGTGTTTGAATTGGCCATGCGGAGCGCAGGGAAAGCGGGAGACTATAGAGTCACGACCTGCGTGGTTCACAGGGGGCAGGGAAAGCGACCAATGTAGGCTCTGTTCAGAAGCAGGAACACTCACACACATAATGTGGGAATGCACCTCGCTCCCGTTCTCTCATCCCCCCGCCAGCAGCGAGACTGACTGGACAGCCTGGCTCAGTTCCGGGTACGTCGACCGACAGCTTGAACTGGTGCACTGGGCGGAGAAGGCCAAGCAGACCCAGGGCCTTACTTGAGCCCAATTCCTCAGCCACGTCCCCTTTTACCCTTCCCCCTTTCAATAGCTTATCACCACCACCACCATCGGCTTGAACAGTGACGCTCCTCATATTTAGACAGGTTGCGCTACCAATGACAACAACAAAAAAAGTACGTAGGTTTTACTGCATCCCGCTGACGTCATCGTTAGGAACGCCACCCGGCCGAAATCGTAAGTGTTTCTCGGACAAATTGCTACAGGGAACTCTGGCGCAAAAGACCCTTTTCGTAAGCTTTCCTCGTAAACTTCACAAGCGCAATTTGTTTCTGTTGTGACGCGGAAAATGTAGATGTGGCCCTCGCGATCAATTCAGGCGTGAGAAACGAGTCCCAGCTCGCGCAGCTTATAGCACTTCACTAGGGTTAAGGATTAGCCGAGTTGGTATTGCATTCTAGAACTGGTACAGCGCAACATACAAAGAAAGAAACAAGCCGAGCCGGCCAGATAAAGGAACAGAACGCTCTGTTCCTTTATCTGGCCGGCTCGGCTTGTTTCTTCCTTTGTATGTTGCGCTGTACCTGCTCTAGAATAGCACTGCGTTTGAACCATAAGCAGTGTCGCCAACAGTTGGGCAAAGGTGTAGGGTAGAGAAGCGCACTTGCGAATGATGTAAATGGTCTAGTGTCTACGGCAGCTGCAAGCAGGACGGCTGGGCCAAGAACGATGGTTAGTACACGTATTTTCCTAAACCTCGTCCTTACGGCTTCAAACGACTTTGCGAGTTCGCAAGCTTATCATCTTCGGCAAAATATTGCGCTATAAATGCCACAATAAAGGGTGAATATGCAAGGGTGCAAAGTCTAATTGCGTTCTACGCTTACAAGCTTAGGCTTACATCGAAATTTGGGCCAACGAAGGCGGATAAAGCGCAGCGATCAAATCCACAGACATGTCTGACGCCACGAGCACGAAGGCCATGAACTAACCATCATGAACTATGAACTAACCATCATTACCACGGTGGCTGAACAATGACTGTGCCGAACTTTCCTCTAGCAATTTTAGAAGGAAGCTCTCGAAATCGACGTAGCCATCGCCACTTAAGCTACGTCAACGCGTTCAGTCGAGAGAAATAGGCACTGAAACCGAAGATACTGCGTGACTAAGGAACCGATGACTAGACCTAGCCAGTTGTCTACAGTTACTCTCTCCATTTTTCTTAAGGCAGGTCAAGCACACAAAGACACGGACGATAAAAAGAAGACAAACAAGGCGCTGTTACGGCCTTCTGTTCGCTTGTTTTCGTTTTTGCTTGTTTCCTTTTTCTTTTTCGCTTTCATTCTTTTCGCAAAGGTTGCTTTTGCAAGTTAGCGGCTGTGTGTGTCAGTCTTCCTTTCGCCCTTGCCTGTTCACGCGCTATATGCCTCACGATGTAAATAACACCTTTCACGACAACTTGGCTCACTGGGTGTTGTAGGGGTTGAAGGACGGGACTTCGGGATGAAAGCCAAAAACTTGGGAGGGATTTATTCTACATTATATACAGAGAGGTGAGCGTCAAGTAACATTCGTACAGTCATTACGGGCCGGCAGCAACTCGGACGCTGCGGCCCGCGGCAAGAAGTTCGGGAGAGGTGAATCAGGGAATCAGGGCATGTCCCAGAATCCTCAGGTCTCTCTGGAAGGCTTCTTATAAATCCTTCGAGCACTGCAAGTCACGTCATGTTTGACCAATGGGAGAGTCCACTCCGATGACGCCACTTTCAGCCAATGGTAGGCGCCCGTGTCGTGGTGTCACACCTGGCGGCTTGCTGCGGTCTTGCATCGCAGACTGGCAATGCACTTCGAACAAAGAGAAGGGGAGGGCTGCACCTGCTTCATTGTCGGATGCCCACCTGCTAATCCCGGCGGCGCACGAACTTGTTGGCATGTAAACTCGTTGCCTTAAACTTGTCTGCTCGGCCGCTTCTCTGGAATGCGCTTTCCTGCTTCTGCATTCCTCAATTAGCTGTGCTGCAATCCGATGTGGTCTGGGGAACTCGAAGTAATCGCAGGAACCAGCTCCGTATCTAACAGCTCGTCCTCGCCCCGGTTGTTCTGAATGGCCGGTGAAATCAATTCGCTGGCCATGAGGAACGCTGAAAGAAGCTGCAGGGTACTGGGGTCGAGCCTCGTTTGACGAACTTCGGAATCCTTGGCCCTGGAGAACAGACGTCAAACAAACAAAACAGCACAGCGCTGCACCACGCGTAAGCGCAGGCTCTTCACCCCTGACTCGCCAGACTATTACTGAGTCAAAATCAACCCTGATCTTTTATTTCCCCAATTTCGACAAAACAGTTCCAACCACCCTTCCAAACAGCTATGCATTTCTCCCCGAATGCCGACAAGACCAGAGTACTATTGTTGTTGCAAAACAAAAGGGTCGTTGACGATGCAAACAACAAATGAAAACAGCCGAACATAACTTAAGTGGCCTAACTACACGAACAGCATGTTTCCAATCTATCGCAGTGGCGTACTTATCGCACGTAATGGTGCCACTGAACAATCTGGTCAACTTCACAAGTACGTAATCACAAGTGCACCAGCCTTGTGGTCACTAAACAGAACGCGTACTTGCGTTGTAGGCAAACTTTTCATTTACGCTTACTCACGTTTCTTTCCCTGAAGGTCCTACAGGACACGTGACGTAAACGAACAAATAAACTCGCGGGACTTACACACTCCGCAGAACTCTTAAAATGATGCGTCTTCTACTAACTCTTTCCACGCACGTTCACTAAAGAAGTCAGAATACACGGCTGCCCTCACACACACACTAGCAACCCAGTCATAAAGTCTGCTTCCTTCCGTCCACACAGGACACGCGCTAATGGAACTAAGAACGCTTCTCCGTGCAAATCACGCACTTACTGAAAATCTACGCGCTTAACCTTACAAAATTCAAAAACGCTTAAAAAGAAAGAAGGTTAAATAACACACGCGCTTTACCATAGGCCTTTCGACGATAACCTTGACCTTCAGGTTACTTACACACAAAAAAAAAGCCTATCTACTTATTAATGAGCATCTCGCGAGACTACATGTTTACTTAAAACGCATCTTTCAAATCTCGAGCTTCTCAAACGAAAACACAAAGCTCAAACCTTACACCTTGAAAGAAATCCTAGTCTCAAATCGCGAAAACTTTCCGATGCTCAAAAATAAAACAAAATAACATTTCACTTCTGCGGAAGCTCTCTTGGCTTCCCGTTCCCGATTGCTTACGACTGACTCATACTCTGAGCCGTCCTCGCGGTCGTCGCGGCTTGAAAGCTACTCTGGCTGCCGAGAGACAACAAAAGGGCTGACTAACTATCAGCTCCCCCAAGACGTTACGGTCTCCTGCCAATTTGCGTCCTCGCGCCCCGCTTTCAACACAAACTCGATTGACCGCGTCGCTACTCCCCACCTGGTCTCGTCCTGCCACCTTGCGTTTCTTCGAACTGCACGCTGAGCTATAAGAAGAACTACGGAACGACGAGGAGCTTAACTGCCCCGTGCCCTTTGTCCGCGTCCGCGCAGAACATTCTTCGCGGTCCCCCTTTGACCGGTGGCTCGACCATTTTGGATGCGTCAACATCGTCCTAGACGACCGCACCTTCTTCCTCGCGCCCTGCCCTTTTGGGTTTCTCGCCATCTTTGGCGGCGCTACATTAATTACCGACTTTCGGTTTTTACCGCGCTTCTTTTTAAGGCGCTTTCTCTTTGCACTAGCCTTCATGTCGCCTTCTCGTGCCTCGTGCTGGCCGGTACACATTTCGTCGGCCCGGATCGGCCTCTTACCCGCACAGTCTGAGTGATTTACATTTAAATCTACTCTCACTTTGCCTCGACTGGCGGACAGCTCAACCGACTCTGGCACAATGCAGTAGGCTTTACTCGAGTAAGACAACTCGCACTCTTGCGAACTGCCCTCTACTACATTGCCCAGCTCACGCTGTGAATCGGCACACAGCCCGTCGGTATCGCTCGCTGTCTCACGCGCACAGTCCGAATGATTAACGACTGAATCATACCTCTCTAGGCTATCTAGACTGGCGGAGAGCCGCACCGATCCCTGAACAATGCAGTTGTTCTCTCGTGAGCTACGGAGCTCGCCACCCCGAGAACTATTCTCAACTGCATCGTCCAGCTCGCACTTCACTTCTGCACGCACATCTGGCTCTACATGGGTGCTCGCTTCTGTCGGGTCAGAAGTGCCCTTCTCTTCGCTAGCAACCTCGCTAACATTACCAGCGACGCACACGCTCGGTAACTGTGCCAATTTGTTCGCAGCTGGCCTAGCTGTCTCCACAGTCATCTGTTGGCACAGCACCTCGTCGCTCTCACTACGGCCTTTAACGGCCTCTGTTGCCACTAAGGCATCGTTAGCAGCTAGCGTTTTCCCTTCACTTATGAATCGGCAGCCAATCTCACAGGCACTACTCTTTTCGTCGGCTTCTGGCGAAAATCTGCTCGATGCTGCCTCATTCTTTCGCTCTGTACTACCTACAGAATTCTCAGACAGCCGTTGTCTCTGTGCCAATAACTGATCACAATATTGTATCTCTTTGATCAGTGCTGCCTTCTCTCTCTCATACTTTTTCTCTCGCTCAAGCTCGCGTTCCTTCTCACGTTCGTGACGCTGACACCTAAGAGTAAGTTCTTGAAGCTCCTGCTTCCGTTCATTCTCGCGTTCTTCACGCTGACGCTCACTCCTAAGCTCACGACGCTCTCGCAAACGTACACGACGCACACGCTCCCGTGGCTCCTGTATCAGCTCCCAAGCAAGCTCAATGCTTTTGTCATCATTGCCACTATCGTTAATCGCCTTTATGATAGCTGGCGTCTTCATCCGTTCGTCCGCCTCAACTCCCAAATCGTCGCACACCAACAACAAGTCCAACCTCGTCAACCTTCTAAGATCCATGGCAACTGCCCCGACAGGTGGTTAAAACTGTTTTCCTTAATTAATTTGTGCAAACACACAATGCAACAAACCCCCGATTCCCAGAACTATCAAAATTGAACACACAACCTTTGAGTCTGGCGAATCATAAGGAAAAAAACCACGCGCTCACTTACGGTTGCAGCACCCTGCCATCCGGTTCGTTCGTCCGCTGTTGCCGGTTCCTTCCGGACTCCCTGGGTCGAAGGCTCGCTCCTTCTTCGATACTCCCAGTTTCTTCGGACCTTTTCCAACGAAGGCTCTCTCTTCTTCGCTCTTCCCGGTTCCTTAGGATCTCTCTTGACGAAGGTTGTTCCGTAGCGCTGCCACCAGCTGATGTATTCGGAGGCGATCCTACCGCTGCCAACCAGATGTAGGGGTTGAAGGACGGGACTTCGGGATGAAAGCCAAAAACTTGGGAGGGATTTATTCTACATTATATACAGAGAGGTGAGCGTCAAGTAACATTCGTACAGTCATTACGGGCCGGCAGCAACTCGGACGCTGCGGCCCGCGGCAAGAAGTTCGGGAGAGGTGAATCAGGGAATCAGGGCATGTCCCAGAATCCTCAGGTCTCTCTGGAAGGCTTCTTATAAACCCTTCGAGCACTGCAAGTCACGTCATGTTTGACCAATGGGAGAGTCCACTCCGATGACGCCACTTTCAGCCAATGGTAGGCGCCCGTGTCGTGGTGTCACACCTGGCGGCTTGCTGCGGTCTTGCATCGCAGACTGGCAATGCACTTCGAACAAAGAGAAGGGGAGGGCTGCACCTGCTTCATTGTCGGATGCCCACCTGCTAATCCCGGCGGCGCACGAACTTGTTGGCATGTAAACTCGTTGCCTTAAACTTGTCTGCTCGGCCGCTTCTCTGGAATGCGCTTTCCTGCTTCTGCATTCCTCAATTAGCTGTGCTGCAATCCGATGTGGTCTGGGGAACTCGAAGTAATCGCAGGAACCAGCTCCGTATCTAACAGTGTGTGCCACTGGGTATGTTCCACTGAGCATGTGTCCCTCTTGGATGAAGCTCTTTAGCGCCGACTTTAGTCACTGAGCCACGCCAATGTTATGCGCCGCTCTTCCGCGACAAAAAAAAAAAAAGGACATCTTTCTTTCTTCCATCTCACAAAGCTATTAATTGAACGCGACCGTGCGGCTGGCACATGATACCCATAGTCGCTTTTGCGCCATTGAACCCTACATACCAATCAACCAACCAACCAGCAAAAACAAAAAACGAAATTTTTTGGCATTTATCCCATGTTGGGCGGAATTCAGCCCACGTCATATATATTACCACGTTTTAGTCACGGTAAAGAACACAGCAGCAATACTGCGAAAGACGAAACTAACTTTTGTTGGGAAAACCTGTGTCCACAAAAACAGGCTACACTTAAAGCACAACGATAGCGGCGAACACTCTCGGCGATCGTCAAAATCTTCGGGTCAAGTGCGTCGGCTTTTATACATCAGGCATCGAAGGTTCCCGAGTGATCGCTGGTGCCCGCGTGTTTTCCAGTGAGTGAGTGAGTGAGTGAAAAACTTTATTAACTCTAGATTCGCTGGTCTTCTGCGGTCTTCAGATGGCTTCGTCCATCTTCTAGCACAACAGTCGGTTGCCCTTAGTCCAGGGCTCCGCTGGATACTGCTGCCAGTTGTGCTCGCCGAATGAGGCCTTCTTGGTCGACCCGGCGATCGCTGGAGATCACTCCCTCCCATTGTTCTGCACTCGGGTTTGGTATAACGGGTACCACGTCTATCTTCTGGCATGCCCAGGTTATGTGATACAGCGTGGGTGTTTCGTAGCACAAGGGGCATTTGTCACTGTATTGTGTCGGATACATTTTGCTGAGAACGTTTAGGTTCGGGTACGAGCCCGTTTGGAGCTGCCTCCACGCGACAGAGTCCTCTCTGCTAAGGGAGTTGTGCGGTGTTGGATGCCGCTTTCTGCAGCCCTCGTAGTAATTTAGTATCGCCGAATAGTCTTGGGGTACAGGTTCGGTCCCCTCGAGCTCGCCTACGTTGGACGCTCGGTAATAAGTGTACCCTCGGCCAAAAAATTCTACACCATTCACGTCGCGCGATGAAATCAGATTACGCAAGGTTCGGTGACAACAGCCAGCGGATAGAACCATCGATAACGTTCGAGCAACTTCCGATATGCGTGCAGATGCATCCTGCGCGGCGCCATAACATTTGTGAGGCGGTGAAACGTGGTCACCCGATAAGCAATTGCACGTGTCAATACTCAGATAGGCGCCACGCGCAAACTTCGAGGCGGCGCCGCAAGATGGCACAGCGTGTCAGTGGGAAACGCGAGAGAGGAGTGCGGTAGCAGTCCATCATGTATGGGAGGCGAAGCACCTCAAACGCCGCTACATTTCTTCAATTAGATAACAGGCAACAGATATCATCCAGATAACATTGTATAACCCAGAACCATCTATTTCTGTACTATTAACCATTTTGCTGCACTGTACTTTTTTTCTGTATTTGATGTAACTACTCTCCTCTTTAATGCCTCTGGCCCTGAGGGTACACGAAATAAATAAATAAATAAATAAATAAATTCTAATCACATTACGCCGACAGTCATCCTGAGATGGTTTCTGCCAAAATTCTTTCTTCCGGTGCCGGTGTACCTGTGTAACCATTCGTTGTTGGCATCTGAGAAAGGACAGGCGGGATCATTTAGCAACTGCCACGTTTCCGTTTGCCAGAACGTTGAAAGGCGTGTTGGCCCTTTCGCTCGGTAGTAACCTATCATGGTTTCGAAAGCCGCAGGAGGGCGTCAGCGGTTAGATTGCTAGATAGATTATGGCTCCCTGTCGCATGCGGCTAAATATTATTTGACTAGCACGTTTTGCCTAGCGTTTTCTACAGATCGCGATCGTTTCATTGTCGTGTTAAAAAAAAAAGAAAGTCATAGTTTCACCCGAAGGGACAAGCATTGATAGCAAAGTATTAGACAGCTACGCAAAGTAAGGCCAGTAGCTTTACCGGTCGCATAAACTGCAGTGCTCGTTCGCTTACTAATTCAATTAACAATTAAAATTGAAAAGTCTATATTTGCTTATATTGAAAAGTAATGGTGCTGCCCTTTTCTTGAGAGTAGCTTCTTTGCCTTGACTTATCGTCGGCGTCAAAGAGTTTGGCGTTCATGCATGCGACCACAAAAGTTCTTCAACAAAATGTTAGCACTGAACCCTAACACATATCTCATGACAACTTCACTGGTGTGCCCTTCTTCACATTCGGGACACGTGTATTCCTTCCAGTCTCGATTGGGCTCTAAACGAATAATTTCACTTCCGAGGCACTATTACATGCATTACCACAGTCCACATATTCACAACCCCTCAAATTAGTTTAGCAATCGAGATACAAAACATTCTTGCAACTCTTTACAAAGAAACAGTTACCTTATTCCGCAGAATTCCAGCTTTTCTCTTCTTTGCCTTAGCATTGACACCCAATACTCTGTCATTGAACTTTCTGGGATTATGAACGCATTTTTTTTTCAGTCCCGATTTGTAATTGCTCCAGCAATTGGGATTAGCATGCCAGGACAGCATGCCAGGAATTTTATAACCCTGAAGTTATCCAAGGAGCGGGAAGGTTCCCGGAACTAATCGAATTGTTATCGCCGTCGTCGCCCACTCGGTCTTCGGCATCTCATTTTCAACACAGGTTCACCGCTCGTAGCTTCGTAGAACGCCGCACGGAACTTCTAAGTGGGCCTGTTTTGCGTGGCGTAACTCAGGGGGGGAGGGTACAGCCAGGAGGCCTTAAGTTCTCTAGAGGGTGTTGGTCTAGCCTCCGCAAGTGACATTCCTTGCCTGTGTTCTCCCATACCGGAGCTGTAGGATTACGTGACGCATACGTCACTGGCCCCACCTTCTTTTTTTTTTTTTCTCGCTTTCTTGCTGCGCGGCGCACTTTCGCTGATGGCCTTGTGCGCAAGCTGTGGCGTCTAGCTCATTTCACGCAGCGCGAGCTTTTGCGCGCTCTGCGCGAGAACACCTGACTAGCGGTATAAGTCAAGTTCTACACGGACACTGAAGCAGACACAAGCGGATCACGGAGCATGATTCCGCGCTGGAACACGGTAAGAAATGACATAGTTTCACTCTCTCCGTGCGCGTCTGCACGAAGTGGGAACAAGCAGACGATACGAAAGTACATCTCTCTTGCTGCGGTACAAACTAATTGCTACGGAGTGTTGATTTTGAACGTCAAGCGCATTTCTTCAATCAATGAATGAATCAATCAGTATATCAATCAACCTGTAAGCTCATGCATAAGTCAGTCAGGACGACCCTGTTATCAGAGACAGTCTGTCAGTGTCATTCAGAGTTATTATTAATTTAGTTATTTCTTGAAAACTACAGGCAAAGAAATGCCCAAGCAGGAGAGGTAAGAAATACAGAACATAACACAATAATTCTTGCACAGTAAGAGTTCAGCATTATATGAAAGATAGTTCAAAAAGTGAAACCAATGCGTAATGCAACGTTTCAGATACTCATGCGGCATTATTTCATAACAGGCAGAGAAAGAAGAATTTCAAAATAAAAAAAATCCAGACAAATCTATACAGTGGATTCTAATGTTTCTATATAGTGAAAATTTGTATGTGGAAGCTCATTCCATCCTGCAATTGTGCAGGGAAACAAGGAAAACTTGAACAGGCTAGTTCTAGAAAAGTAAGGAGTTAAGGCCACACATAATGTTAGCGTGACGCCTTTGTCGGATAGTTAAGGGAGCTACATAGGACGCAGAATCCAGGATGTGATTGACCAGTAAGCGTAAGAACTTGAGGAGTAAAAATTTCCTTCTAGGCTTTAGGGCATTCATACCGTCAGACTGGATTAATTCTGAGACAGACTTCGCGAAAAGGAAACGAACACCTCTTCTCTGTATTCTTTCCACTGCATAAATGTTCGGTTTCATTTAGTACATGGGTCCCAAATGACACTCGCCTATTCCAATTTTCGCCTTTCAGTGACGGTTAAACATAGTTTTAGAAAAGCGGCTGAGCAAGTATAGGGGCATGCTAACTAAAGGTATTTGCTACCGTCCACAATATCATTACAAAAAAATAATAAAACGCAGGAGGCCCAGGATACTCCCCTGCAGAATCCCAGGGGATACCGGAAGAGTGTCCGATTCTTGTCCATTAATTTCTACACACTGATTTCCATCTGTTAGATCTGAAAATATCCAGTACACAATAAAATTATCAATCAAACAGTGAGGTCAGTAAGCCAGGTCACTCAATCAAGTCAGGCAATTGTCAGTCAGTCAGTCAGTCAGTCAGTCAGTCAGTCAGTCAGTCAGTCAGTCAGTCAGTCAGTCAGTCAGTCAGTCAGTCAGTCAGTCAGTCAGTCAGTCAGTCAGGTCAGTCAGTCAGGTCAGACAGGTCAGACAGGTCAGACAGGTCAGTCAGTGAGTGAGGTTAGTCAGTCAGTCAGTCAGTCAGTCAGTCAGTCAGTCAGTCAGTCAGTCAGTCAGTCAGTCAGTCAGTCAGTCAGTCAGTCAGTCAGGTCAGTCAGTCAGGTCAGTCAGGTCAGACAGGTCAGACAGGTCAGACAGGTCAGTCAGTCAGTGAGGTTAGTCAGTCAGTCAGTCAGTCAGTCAGTCAGTCAGTCAGTCAGTCAGTCAGTCAGTCAGTCAGTCAGTCAGTCAGTCAGTCAGTCCGGCAATCAGTGCCTCCGTCAGTCAGAAGCGAAATTCCCTCCCAGCCCCTTTCCTGCCTTTCGCCCACAAAACATGAATCTCGGTGATATCGTATGTAGCGGACAGGCAATCTCGGCAACTAATGTCATATCCGGCCCTTCTGGAAATAGCGATACGCCTGCGCCGTCAATGACTTGAACGGGCACCCTTAAGGCTGGCGCGATAGAAAAAAAAATAGTAACGAATCTCGCCGGCTACCGACTGACGTATTTGTTTGCGTCAAAAAGGCGACGCATGCTCAGCGCTCGCCACGGGCTCGGCGCCAGCTCGGCATGCGGCGTGCGAGGGCTGCTTGCCCGTAGAACACGGCGCGAGTACCACTCACTGCCAAGTGGCTCCTCAAGCCCCCTCGTTTCAGAGTGGGGGGGGGGGGGGGCGTTTGGGGTAGAGACGGTACTCGCACAGACTGCTGTCGCTGATTAGTTGGATGGCTGTGGGCGAGCTCCAAACTCTTGTGTCTTGGAGTGCCACTTCTTTTTTAGCCCACCCGTGACTCGGCCACTATACGAACCACTTTGCGACGTCAGCTACGTTATAAAAGGCCCCGAAGCGAGTCGGCCCTCAAGTTCAGTCAGTCGTGGCAAAGCTGCCTGCCGTGCAAGTGCGCGACCGCGTGCATGGATATCTGCCGTGACTTGTGGGACTTTGTCGACTTTTGTCGAGGATGGAATCTGCGAAAAAAGTCTGTGCCGCGAATCACGCAATCAGCCTCCCGTGTAAAATTTTTGAGCAAAGTATCCAAACGAGTCTGCTATTGAGCCTGGTGATGGTCCTGTGAGCTTGACGAGCTGCAAGGCATTTTGGTAGTGCACGTGACTCAACGAAATGATCTCCGAAGAAGCCTCTGAACGGGTGCGCGACGATATCGGTTAATAGGTTTGAAAACGAGCCCGCTAAGAAACCCGCAGAAGAACCTGCCAGTAATCTTGTGAGCATGAGGACGAAGTCCATCACCCAACAACGGGGCATATTGTGTTTCTGAAAGTGTCGATGAATGAAGCTCTCGCCAATCCTCTCACGGACGATGCAAGTGAATCTGCCAGTGGATTTAAAAATTATACTGCTACTCGAACCATTTTATTTGCCCCAGCAAGGATATGGCCACCAAACAAGGCAATTTGAGTTTGTAAACAAATCCCTTACAAGTTGATGATTGAGTCTTCGAACGAGTTTTGGAACGTGACTGTGAATGGTTACGCGAACGGACCCGTCGACGTACTTGCGCACAAATCTGAGAAAAGGCCAGCGAATTTTCCCAGCGACAAGTTATTTCAACAATCTGAAGTTGTCACATCTGTGGCACGGTGTATGAGCGAATGTGCAAGGCCACGGTCGGCACGTCGGCTCAGCTGGGAGTTGTGTGCGCGTGATTACGGTGTTCGTCCAGTGACTGCTGGCACAGGAACGTGTGAGGTGAGTCGAAGCCGTGAGCGAGTGATCCGATGTGTTGTGCTGCAGCCAATGAGTGGCAGAAGAAGACGACAACGAGGAGGTGGCATATGAGCCAGCGATCACAGTATCAAACGCGAGATAGCGAGTAAAGAAAAACAACGTGAACGAATCTTTAATTAGCTGTACTTTAATGCTACACGAGCTTCGCCATCGCCTGTTGGCAGTTGCGTCACACCGCTTCCACTCTATCGTGCATGACCTTCAAGATATGCCCCCTCTAATTTAGGGACTGTAGGCGGGAAAAGTCGCGGACCTCCAGATAGCAATCAACAGCAAAATATCCCTGTATGCTGCGAGTGTCAAACGCGAAGGAATTCAATGCTTGCCTTGAAAGCGATGTGCTAGAAATAGATTCGGTCGACGAAAAGGTGCGACGTAGGTTTCAGGTTGTGGCAGGTGTTTTGTCAGCTTTTGTGGTTTGTGACACAACTACACGAATGGAGCCTGTCGAACAGTTAGTTGTCCATGCTTGAAATTGAATCCGCGGGGGTAATATATTGCGTGAAGCGTGTGCTTGTATCTCAGTATCTGGTTCAACTGTGGATAAATTGAGCCGTAATGTGGCATTCAACGAAGAACGGATCCATCTGAATCACGGTAAGTGATTAGAGGTGAAGAAATGGCATGCACCGTGCTTATTTGACCTTGCAATCAATTTGTTCTTTAAGCGTAATTGTGGATGGTATTTCTTGCTTGTCTTGTTTTTTGACTTCAAGGACTGTTTGTTAACAGCTTCACATACTGAAAGTAGCCCAGCAGAACCAAATTTGCTGAGTATCGACTTGTCCCTGTGAAAATACACGTTTTCCTGCAACATGCCTGTTCTTTCCACATATTATTACGAACCACTGTTTCGGGGATTATCTCCTGGGTTCCTGTATTTCGCATGGGCAATTCGTTGAAATCTTCCCGAATTTCTGAAATGTCTTTTTTTAGCAAAGCGCGTTCGGCGGAGAATAAAGTTTTCTGCATGTTTGCTGAACAGTATGCGAAACTTCCAAACCTACAATGACGTGCCCCTGCAATCACCGGATGCCTGCAAGTGCTGAATCTGTTGCTGCCCATTTGCTTAAATGATTAGGAATTTTACCGAATGGCGTATTTCGAAGGGAAACGTACTGCTCTTTCTTAGCGACTGCGTAAAACAGCCTTTCGAACGGCGGTAGGCAGCACTACAATATGGCAGCCGCAATGTATTGACGTACTGACGCATGAGTCAACTTTCAGAATGACGCATCAACAGAATTTATGGGGCCGACACTTGGAGCGCTTGTCGGTGGCGGCCATATTTGCCGGGGACTGCGGTAACTGGCGCGAAGAGAGGCTTGCGATAACGCTCAGTCTGTTGTTATCGCACGGTTGCCGCCAGTGTTCGGTCGTTGCGGTTTTGTCGTCAGCTGCGCCGTCATCGAAACCGCTGCCTCTGCGTAGGCTGCGCCGACAGATGGCGACGGAAGCCGAGAGTTAAGCTCGCTCGCTCTGAACGCACGTGCGAGCGTAAAATATTCTTGTCTTTATGTTGTGCTGGCCCAATTATTAATGTCTCTCCTGATGTGCCGAAAGAGTCATCCGTGCAACTTATATTGGCATCTTCTCACTTCGCGTAGACGTACAATCACAGTTGGTCACTGTCGCCGCATACTGCCACCGCACAGCACAGTAGCACTTGCAGCACTATAAGCATCTGTTCAGGCTACAGCCGCTTGTCCAATTCTATCGCCCTCAAAAACTTCCTTTCTTTCTTTATCTCTACTTTGTTATCACTTTACCTCCACCTCCCCTCTCTCCCCAGCGTAGGGTAGCAAACCGGATATTCCTCTCTGGTTAACCTCCCCGCCTTTCCCCTTTCCTCTGTCTCTCTCTCTCTCTTCTCACTTCGCGTATTCCTCGTCCTCCTTGTTCCGGTGCAGGGTAACAAACCGGGCTCAGCCTGATTAACCTGACGCTTACCTCGCCACTTTATAGAGTTCGTCTTTATTGCATTTTTTTTATTAGACGTCGCCAACAGCCGTGATCGCGAAATTTTCTTCGCGTGAAGTTCAGAACTAAGAGTCATGTTAAGGTCGCGTGAGTTCTGTCTTTTTTCAGTAAGTTTTCACAATGTGCAAGCTTGCCAACATGGACTCGCAAGCATGGGCTTTGTTCAACACTGCTGTGCAAATGAAAGTCTTACAGTAAGGTTTGTATCCATAAAACATTCACAGAGAAGAGAGCTAGCCGGCAACTGCCACCTGGAGAGGCACAGTACCTGTGGAGCTAGGAAATATAGCAACTGATATGCTAAAAAACGTGCAAATTGCAAACATTGCGGCGCCTTGTCTAAAGTGTTTTATCTTTTTTTTAAATCACTCCTGTAATCGTACCACGAATAACTCTTACACGTAAGAACGTTCAATTGCGGTAACCCCTCACAGATCAAAAATGTGTACGCACAGGCTGCGAAGTTTCTTCCTGACTGGATCCGCAACGTGCACGTGCTACGTCTGCACGTGTACTTGTATAAGCTTGAGCTATCGGGAGCTCATCCACCCACTTGAAGAAAGAGTGTGCAAGCATCTTTGCATAATTGCATAATTTGCATTTGCATAATTTATGAGTGAAGCTTAACTGCATCTGATGAGAAAGTTTACTTAGGCCAATAAAAATCTAAACAGAAGACCAACCACACGTGTGGTATGAATCATCAGAATAATCTGTACATTTACAATGTCACGCAGGGTGACTCTGTGTTTAACGTGTTGGTGCGCAAATTCGGATACCATTCATTGTGCAAGCAGACAGAGGTGAAATGGGAGATGTCTACGTGGTGTCTACCTCTCCCTTTTGTCCCTGTGTGCTTGTGAAAAAATTTTATTCAAGTAATGCAGAATGTTCGTGAAGTGTTAGCAAGAAACAAGTGATTTTCCTTAAGCATACTTCCACTGCCTACAGATAATACAGCAGCCTACGTAAATTATAAGGTGAAGCAGCCCTCGCGAAGACGTTCTTATCGACAGAACTTATTTCAATTAATCGAAGCCCTAGTATGGAAAATTCTGTTCTGACAGAGGCTAAAACTATCAACTCTGCCGGCTGTACAGTACTTCTAATTCATTACGTAAATGCATACTCTTTATACCTTCTAGTTCCTATGTTTTTCTCAAGTTTCTATGCAAAATTTATGTGCTCCGCCTGTTTGAAACTCTAAGAAAGAAATTTGATTTTGTGCCATCAACCCGACACTAACCATGATGAGCTATAGTGTGGAAAACATTTTGTGTTTGTATCGTAATTTTTTATCATGAAAATATTCTGACAACAAATGTAATTTCGATAATGGACGTTGTGAGGGCTATCTTCTGATGTAAACAGGCATACCAGGAGACTCATCGAGGGGAAACTTGGCAGATACCTAATTGACAATGTGTACCGTCTGGTGAACGTGATATGTAGTTTTCGGCTAATTACTGAAGGCCGAAATGAAATAGTAAAGTTTCAATCGACATTGTTAAAATGGTCCGGCTAGTAGCAGGGGTCTCAAGGCTTCTAACAGCCTTCATGTAAGCTGCATCTGCAATAGCGTGGACACAATGACACTTACATAAAAAGCACTTGAGACAACACGAAGAGCTTTAAAACTAGAAACGAAGTGTATGAGCGTGGCTATATGCACTTGTTGGCAAGTCTGTGGACATGATTGATCTCAGCGAAAACAACAGCATCGGCTGAGGATCATATATGGAAATCTACTCGGGCTTTAGTCGGCTCTGAGCTGACTCTGTTCTTGGCGTACGTCTACCAAAAGATTGCGCAGATCTAGCAAATTATTTCTTTCTTATCTTCTTTTCTTTATTCAGAACGCTTGCTTAGAAGAAATAAAATGAACAGACGGAAATACAACATGTGTTCCGTGTATTCGCTCTACTACTACGCCTATTAAGAATACAAGAAGAAATACCTCTGCAAATCACGAAGAAATAATTCGAGAAGCTGCAGGGAGGCAGCCTGGTCTCTTGGCGTTATCGAAGCCGTACATATATCACGGCGGCTTCGGCGAATGCGGTAATCGCGCCGAAGTCGTTATCAGCGAAGACGAGTCGGACGCAGATAACAGCAAAATCTCCGCACATGGACGCATCTCTGTCGCGAACACCTACAGGCGGAGCGCGCAAAAGCTGCGTTCGTAGACTTTGTCCGTATGGCGCCGAGCTGAAGGTGCCCCCCGACTGCCGCCATTTTGGAAGCGGAGGTCACGGCGGCGTTTTTCGATATGCTGCTCTTTCTGATCGCATACCGTTCGCCAACTGTGGTGCAAGCAAGAACTCTCACTACGAGGGGGAAAAACGCAACGTCATGGTGGCGTCATGGAGATGTCCAAGCTGCCCTTTTCAAAACAAAGGACTAAATTATTAAACTAAATTCTGTGTTTCACGTGTCAAACCTACGAGCTCATTATGAGGCACCTCCTATTGAGGAGCTACGCATTGATTTTTACTACTGAAGTTCTGAACGCTCCGGTAAACAAATCCCAGCCCAGTTCTGCCCTATATTCGGGGCGTACGAATAGCTGTAACCGGATAGTAATTTTTGAAAACGGAATCGAGTGCCAATGAAATAATTCCAGAAGTGAATGGCATGCTGAATATCTTTTCGGATAGTTTCAAGAGAGATAAACCGCCGTTTGCACCATTAGCACAATACGACTTTCATACCCTAGTATTCAGAAATGTTTACAAGTTTCTGCCATAACACAGCATGTTATGGAGCGGGCTTTATTTGAAATTTCAAGTGGAGCGTACGGAACAAATAAGCTGTTTCCTTGCATGCCCGGGATTCTTTGGCGGTTGCGAACGATCGTGGTTCACAAGAAAAAGACTGGCTTCTTCAGTGACGTGTGTAGCGCGCTCCACAGGTAACTTCTTGCATGTTCTGTCTACGATGGCCGCCGGGATGACATCTATCGCGATCTTGCTCGAATTTCGCACTTGATCGCGCATTCAATTCAAAACCTGAAATCGATTAGTTATTCAAAATTTTCGAAATTCGAGCGCCGTTCTGGACTTTCATACAAGTTTGCAGTTTGGGCTTGTTGGTTGAGCATCGACGTGGTTGAACGTCGGCGCAGATAGACAGGACTACGTCGACACTACAACGGCACCCGTTGTGCTGTGCTTCCGTACCCTGTAAAATAACGTAAACCCATATTGCCTTTTAAGTGTGGAAATTGTTTTACATTGTAGTCGGGTTGTCGCTGGTGTTTGTTGAGTAGCCTGCACCCTAAAGACGACTGGCCTTCTGGGCTTCCGCTTCCCTTCATTCGGAAAATTGTCTCGGCGCTCTTCTCGCGATGGTTTCTCAATACCGAGAGATAGAGGCCTACAGCCACCAACGGGGACCCGTCGCTATGGTAACGCAGGCAACAAGCAGGCTGCTCGCCATTTTCTGTGTTGGGCTGACGTGGCTCAAGGCAGCCTATGCCAGGGCACTCTATCCTTCGCCTGCGGCACCTCGTGTAGCTTGACGTCATTGATCATATCATAAGAAGCCAACAAACACTGACACCAAGGACAACATAGGGGAAGTTACTTGTGCTTATTAAATGAAAATAAAGAAATGAGAAATTAATGGAAATTGAAGTGGATGAAAAAACAACTTGCCGCAGGTGGGAACCAACCCACAACCTTCGGTTCGGTTCCCACCTGCGGCAAGTTGTTTTTTCATTCACTTCAATTTCCATTTTTTATCATTTCTTTATTTTCATTTATTAAGCACAAGTAACTTCCCCTATGTTGTCCTTGGTGTCAGTGTTTGTTGGCTTCTTATAATATGACTAATAAAAATCGGGACCCTCGGTTAAACCCCTCTCCTCGTTTGAAGCCATTGAGCCACTCGCGGCGTACATAAACGCACGAAAAGTGCCGGAACGCTTAAAAGACGCGGGCATCGAATGCACGAGTGGGTCTCGTCGTTTCGGCCTTCCTACGGTTGTTGAAACGCGCGCCTTGTGATGCGATTCGAACACTCATCGATGCTTGGTAACTCGCAAACGCGTCAGAAACTTTTCGAGTCCCAACGCACGGTGTTAAATATGGAGCTGTTTCCTGCGATTACTTCGAGTTCCCCAGACCACATCGGATTGCAGCACAGCTAATTGAGGAATGCAGAAGCAGGAAAGCGCATTCCAGAGGAGCGGCCGAGCAAACAAGTTTAAGGCAACAAGTTCACGTGCCAACAAGTTCGTGCGCCGCCGGGATTAGCAGGTGGGCATCCGACAATGGAGCATGAGCAGCCCTCTCCTTCTCCTCGTTAGAAGTGCATTGCCAGTCTGCGAGGCAAGACCACAGAGCCCCGCCAGGTGTGACACCGCGACACGGGCGCCTACCATTGGCTGAAAGTGGCGTCATCGGAGTGGACTCTCCTATTGGTCAAAAATGACGTGACTTACAGTGCTCGAAGGGTTTATAAGAAGCCTTCCAGAGAGACCTGAGCATTCTGGGATATGCCCTGATTCCCTGTTTCAACTCTCTCGAACGTCTTGCCGCGGGCCGCAGCGTCCGAGTTGCTGCCGGCCCGTAATGTCTGTACGAATGTTATTTGACGCTCACCTCCTTGTAAATAATGTAGAATAAATTCCTCCCAAGTTGTGGGTTTTCTTCCCGAAGTCCGTCCCCCAACCCCTACATCTGGTTGGCAGCGGTAGGATCGCCTCCGAATACATCAGCTGGTGGCAGCGCTACGGAGAAACCTTCGTCGAGAGAGATCCTAAGGAACCGGGAAGAGCGAAGAAGAGAGAGCCTTCGTCGAAAGAGGTCCGAAGAAACTGGGAGTAGCGAAGAAGGAGCGAGCCTTCGACCCAGGGAGTCCGGAGGAACCGGGTACAGCGGACGAATGAACCGGATGGCAGAGTGCTGCAACCGTAAGTGAGCGCGTGGTTTTTTTCCTTATGATTCGCCAGACTCAAAGGTTGTGTGTTCAATTTTGATAGTTCTGGGAATCGGGAATTTGTTGCATTGTGTGTTTGCACAAATTAATTAAGGAAAACAATTTTAACCACCTGTCGGGGCAGCTGCCATGGATCTTAGAAGGTTGACGAGGTTAGACTTGTTGTTGGTGTGCGACGATTTGGGAGTTGAGGCGGACGAACGGATGAAAACGCCAGCTATCATAAAGGCGATTAACGATAGTGGCAATGATGATGAAAGCATTGAGCTTGCTTGGGAAGTGATACAGGAGCCACGGGAGCGTGTGCGTCGTGTACGTTTGCGAGAGCGTCGTGAGCTTAGGAGTGAGCGTCAGCGTGAAGAACGCGAGAATGAACGGAAGCAGGAGCTTCAAGAACTTGCTCTTAGGTGTCAGCGTCACGGACGTGAGAATGAACGCGAACGTGGGCGACATGAAAGTGAGTGCGAAGAGAAAGCGCCGTAAAAAGAAGCGTAGTAAAGACCGAAAGTCGCTAATTAATGTAGCGCCGCCAAAGATGGCCAGAAACCCAAAAGGGCAGGGCGCGAGGAAAAAGGTGCGGTCGTCAGGGACGATGTTGACGCATCCAGAATGGTCGAGCCACCGGTCAAAGGGGGACCGCGAAGAATGCTCTGCACGGACGCGGACAAAGGGCACGAGGCAGTTAAACGCCTCGTCGTTCCGTAGTTCTTTTCATAGCTCAGCGTGCAGTTCGAAGAAACGCAAGGTGGCAGGATGAGACCAGGTGGGGAGTAGCGACGCGGTCAATCGAGTTTGTGTTGAAAGCGGGGCGCGAGGACGCAAATTGGCAGGAGACCGTAACGTCTTGGGGGAGCTGATAGTTAGTCAGCCCTTTTGTTGTCTCTCGGCTGCCAGAGTAGCTTTCAAGCCGCGACCACCGCGAGGACGGCTCAGAGTATGAGTCAGACATAAGCGTTTGGAAAGGGAGGCGAAGAGCCCTTCCGTAGAAATGGAGTGTCTTGTTTTTTTATTTTGAGCATCGGAAAGTTTTTCGCGATTTGAGACTAGGATTTCTTTCAAGGTGTAAGGTATGAGCTTTGTTTATGTTTTGGTTTGAGAAGCTCGAGATTTGAAAGATGCGTTTTAAGTAAACATGTAGTCTCGCGAGATGCTCATTAATAAGTAGATAGGCTTTTCTTTTGGGTGTGTGAGTAACCTGAAGGTCAAGGTTATCGTCGAAAGGCCTATGGTAAAGCGCGTGTGTTATTTAACCTTCTTTCTTTTTAAGTGTTTTTGAATTTTCCAAGGTTAAGTGCGTAGGTTTTCAGTGAGTGCATGATGAGTTCCATTAGCGCGTGTCCTGTGTGGACAGAAGGAAGCGGATTTATGACTGGGTTGCTAGTGTGTGTGGAGGGCAGCCGTGTTCTGACTTCTCTGATAAGTATGCGTGGAACGAGTTATTAAAAGACGCATCATTTTAAGAGTTCTGCGGAGTGTGTAAGTCCCGCGAGTTTAATTGTTCGTTTATGTCACGTGTCCTGTAGGACTTTCAGGGAAGAAACGTGAGTAAGCGTAAGTGAAAAGTTTGCCTACAACGCAAGTACGCGTTTTGTTTAGTGACCACAAGGCTAGTGCGCTTGTGATTACGTACTTGTGAGGTTGACCAGATTGTTCAGTGGCACCAATACGTGCGATAAGTACGCCACTGCGATAGATTGGAAACATGCTGTTCGTGTAGTTAGGCCACTTAAGTTATGGTCGGCTGTTTTCATTTGTTGTTTGCATCGTCAACGACCCTTTTGTTTTGCAGCAACAATAATAGTCTGGTCTTGTGGGCAATCGAGGAGAAATGGATAGCTGTTTGGAAGGGTGGTTGGAACTGTTTTGTCAAAATTGGGGAAATAAAAGATCAGGGTTGATTTTGACTCAGTAATAGCCTGGCGAGTCAGGGGTGAAGAGCCTGCGCTTACGCGTGGTGCAGCGCTGTGTTGTTTGGTTTGTTTGACGTATGTTCTCCAGGGCCCAGGATCCCGAGGGTTGTCAAACGAGGCTCGACCCCAGTACCCTGCAGCTTCTTTCAGCGTTCCTCATGGCCAGCGAATTGAGTTCACCGGCCATTCAGAACAACCGGGGCGAGGACGAGCTGTTAAATATGGAGCTGTTTCCTGCGATTACTTCGAGTTCCCCAGACCACATCGGATTGCAGCACAGCTAATTGAGGAATGCAGAAGCAGGAAAGCGCATTCCAGAGGAGCGGCCGAGCAAACAAGTTTAAGGCAACAAGTTCACGTGCCAACAAGTTCGTGCGCCGCCGGGATTAGCAGGTGGGCATCCGACAATGGAGCATGAGCAGCCCTCTCCTTCTCCTCGTTAGAAGTCCCAGTTGAAAAAGACAACAGGAATTCCTGTCGCAACTACAGAAATTTCTGTTGTACAACAGGATTTTTCTGTAGTAACTACAGATTCCTGATGGAGCGACAGACTTTTCTGATGTACAACAGACATTTGTTGTTGCTACTACAGAAGTACAGTCTGTCGTATGTCTGTTGTTACAACAGAAAGCTGAAGCTCTACAACAGATTTTTGTAGTACTACAGAAATTTCTGTTGTACAACAGGATTTTTCTGTAGTAACTACAGATTCCTGATGGAGCGACAGACTTTTCTGATGTACAACAGACATTTGTTGTTGCTACTACAGAAGTACAGTCTGTCGTATGTCTGTTGTTACAACAGAAAGCTGAAGCTCTACAACAGATTTTTGTAGTACTACAGAAAAAATTGTCATCACTACAGGCACCCTGTTGTCCCAACAGAAATACTCCTGAAGTAACCCGAAAAACTTCTGTAGTGCTACAGAGAGCTGTTGAAATACTACAGAAACCTATTGTGGCAACAGGCCCCCAATTGTCACAACAGAAGTGTTCCTGATGTAATGCGACCAACTTCTGTTGTACTACAGAAAAATGTTGTTGTACGACAGAAACCTATCATTGCAACAGGCCCCCAGTTGTCATAACAGAAGTGTTCCTGAAGTAATGGACAAACTTCTGTTGTACTACAGAGAACTGTTCCACAACGGAAACCTATCGCCTCAACATATACCCAATGATGACAACAGAAGTGCACTGAAATTGTGTGATGCGACAAGCTTCTGTAGTGCCCGGTTGAAAAAGACAAAAGGAATTCCTGTCGCAACTACAGAAATTCTGTTGTACGACAGAAGTTGTTGACATTTCTTAATTGGGAGACATTTCTGACGTTACGACATAAATTCTGATTTCGCAACAGAAGCATTCTGTCGCGACAACAAGAGTTCTGAAGTCGGAACAACAGCTTTATATCCTGACAGCGACTCCGACGTTACGACACCAATTCTGACGTCGCAGCAGAAACATTCGGTCGCGACGGCCAAGAGTTCCGAAGTCGCAACAGAAGCGCTTCCCGTCGCGGTCCTTTAAAATTGTATGTTTTTGCATCGGTAGTGTACACTGTACTTTTCTCCTGCGCGGTATTCAATCGCACTTCTCTGAAGCCGGCAATGCTGACACCGATGGCACCGACACCGGTATTAAAGTCGACGTGGCGAATAGTTATAATTGTGCCGTGACGACGCGGCACCAGCAACGCCCTACCGGCCTCCTCTAAATCGGCCGCTGATCAAAATCATACCATCTGCGGGAATGGCTGCGTATCCGGGTTTTTTTTTTTTGGTAAGATGTGGCACACAGGCCTGTGGACTTACATGTGCTGTTACACTGACACATTAGTTAATTTCCCAGGAATATTTCACAAGCTTATGCGAAGCGGAAAAGAAGATTTCGGTTGTTCCACAAAGTTGCGTGAAAAGCTGTATCGCTCGGGTCTCATTAATCTGATACAGTGCTGCCGTGAGAAGCCAGTATGCTGTCAGAAAGAACTCTCATCCACGAATGTTTATGTAGCTATTTTGCATTGAACACACGAATTATATGCGCGCTCAAAAGTGTAAAGAACGAGAGACAACTGTCGAAACTAGCAGTAATAACCCTAAAAGTCAACGTTGTCTATTTCTGAATTTCTTATTTAATATGGATATCGTACATCAAAATCGATGTTCTAGCACTGCACGATGTACAGCCTCCCTGATTTTTAATAATATAGCGCGAGCGTCGACTGAACTGCTTATAACTGCTTATAACGGCGATAAGCGTGCAACAAGGCGAGAGTTCGCGCACGAGCCTTGTTGCCTTGTTGCACTCGCCTTGTTGCACGCTCTTTTTGCACGCTTATCGCCGTTTTAAAGCGCTCACCAGCAGTTCAGTCGACGCTCGCGCTATATTATTAAAAATCAGGGAGGCTGTACTTGTCGATGGTACGAACACTCTTGCTCTTCTAGAGATGCGGCACTTGACGCGGTGGAGTGATAGCGGATCTTGGCTCTCAAAATGCAAATGTAAACATCAGCGCATCAGCACGTCGTACTATTCACATGGCCAAAACGTACACTCGAAGAACATGTCAGGGGTGGTGCAGTGGTAAGATGCCGGGCTGGGAATCGAGAGGTCGCATGTTCGAATCCTAGGCAAGACGTTTATTTTTTTAATTTTTTTTACTTTTATGTTTTTCTTTTTTGTGCTAACAAATTTACATAATCTTACGGACGTCTCTGTCAATTTTTAATTAAATATTGATCAAGAACTACAGAACATTCTACTACAGGACGTCACACTACAGACAACAGAACTACAGGCAACAGAACTACAGGCAACAGAACTACAGGCAACAGAACTACAGGCAACAGAACTACAGGCAACAGAACTACAGACAACAGAACTACAGACAACAGAACTACAGACAACAGAACTACAGAAACAACGTCCCAAAATACAACAGACTGGTAAAATTTCCTGTTGTGTTTTTCAACTGGGGAGGTTTCTAACAAGACGGGTCTCCACGTTTATGAAAACCCCAGAGATCTGCACAATACTTGAAAACTTTCATGCAGGCATGCGCCCTTAAGCGGAGCATATTGGTGAAAGAACATGGAAGACGCGCAAATGGAATCCTTGTATTCACCCGTTTTCAGCTGCCGAGGAACATCTTTTGAGCAAGGCTTGATCATGTCGCCGGAAGCTTCACAAAAATAAGTTTATATGCGGATTCCCCTCACTGCGGGAGTCAGTATACAGATGCGAAACTCTACATGTATTGACGTTATGTGATGTTACTATAATGTGGGCGCTATGATTCGTTATTTAGGTGCCATGTTTAGGTTATGTAAATTATGTGCTGACGTCAAACATGTAATGGCGTTGCTTGTGTGGGAACAATAAACGCATGTGAACTGCTGGAACGAAGTTAACGATCGTCACTGCTTCAAGTGCCAGCATATCAGTTCTCGTCTCGGAGCCATAGCATCTACCTCAATGTAAACACTATGTTACATGCATCATGTAGCTGCCAGGCTTACGTTACGTAGATGTTGTTTAGATGTGATGCATGTACGACGTTGCTGCTGCAGAATCAGTATACAAGAATGAATTGCCTAAGTGAATTTAACGATCACCACGGCTTCACATTCGCGTTAGATCATAGAAGTCGTTGTCTAGGAGCCACAATGTCTAACCCAGTGTAGACACGATGTTAGGTTATATAGATGCCATCTATGTTCATATATATTCTGTGTTGATATCACGCACCTGATCTCGTTTGCTGATATTGCGATAGCAATTGTTTGGACACTTCAGGCACACTTGCACCGTCGGCGTCGTCGTGATGTTTCATATAAAGTTCAAGTGCGATAACATCGTGGCCTCGCTTGGTATATATGTTGTGTGTGCGAGTGAGAGAGAGAGAGAGAGAGTAGACTTCAGGAAGGCAGGGATGTTAACCAGTCAATAGTCTGGTTGGCTACCCTACACTGGGGGATGGGAGAAGGGGAAGAGAAAGAAGGGAGAGAGAAGGTGTAGACACGTGTACGGACAGCACTCCAGTTAAAGTCGCTCGAGCAAACCGGAAGTTCTGAGAAAACCCAAAAGTGCCTTCACTGCCTTCTTGTGTGCGAGTGAAAGCGTGCGAAGGTGAGATGATGGTGGTGGCTCGATCTCACGCGCTCAAAGGAGGAAGGCGGGGAGGAAGCGCGGCGTCTGGCATAGCACGCAAGGCACCGGAATGGGGGGGGGGCGTTCTAATCTGGCGTGGCTCAGCATGACCGCGCGGACCCTATCTTGAAAGCGATCTGCGATGGGGACAGAGTCTCGGATCGCGGAGGTCTGATGGCTTTGTGTGCACTGTGCTCTCCCCGCTTAGTTTGCGTTGAAGCAAGAGGCAGCAGGAACGCATCTTCGCTCGCTGCTGCAGCCATGCGATAATGTGAGGCGTAACGATAAGAGACATGGAGGGGACGGTGTGGATCAGAGACCAAATGGGGATAGCCGATATTATAGTTGACATTAAGCGAGGAAAAAACAAATGGAGCTGGGCAGGCCATGCAATGCGCAGGGCAGATAACCGGTGGACCATCAGAGTTTAAGAATTTTTGCCAAGTGACGGTAAGTGGACTCGAGGATGGTACAAAATTAGGTAAGGGGATGAAATTAGCAAATTTGCAGGCGCGAGTTGGAATCAGCTAGATCGCTGATAGAAATATTTGTCCTTTTGAGTGGACATAAGGATAGACTGATGATGATGATGATGATGATGATGATGATGATGATGATGATGCGACGTATTAACAGAGATTTCTTGCAAAAAACGACGTGTGTCGGAGGCAATTCGTTTATCAACACATATTATATCATTCATCGCAGCCTCACTTTCTAGCCGCAGTGGAGCTGTAAGTGCAACATACAAACCGCAAACGCAAAATCCTATGCTAAAGCTCGTATCTCCCGCTCTTTCCAAAACCGGCCAGCGCAAATTTATTTGGAGCCCCAACCAAGACGTGCACTAGAACGTACGCTCTTATTTAAATTTTTCGGACAACAGCGAGTGACTGGAATGGCCTTCCTGCCCACGCCGGGCATCATCTTTAAGGCTGCTCTCGCATCACTGATTCTTTTTTTTTTCTTTGTCAAGAAGTGTAATACTGCAGTGAACCGAAACGGATACAGGCATCGGCGCCGAGCTGCCCACCGACTATCTCGCCCGTGAGCGAAATAAGTATATTTGAACACTGAATGGCGCGCGCGCGCACCTTCGACTCCTGCCAAGCGCCTCGCCTCGGTCGGTTGCCATATGGACCGTGTTTGTTCGGCCAGGTGAACAAACAGCTCTCCGCTTACTGTCCACCTCTTTCTTTTTTTTCACTGTTTCCTCTTCTGCATTGACTTTCACCACTAAAGCGCGAAAGGGCAGCACTGTTTCTTTCTTTCTTTCTTTCTTTCTTTCTTTCTTTCTTTCTTTCTCAGCAGCACTTCTGGTGAGGGCAAAAGCAGCTCTATGCCATGGCTGAGGGAGGGTCAGGGGAAGAAGGGGGAAAGAGGGGAGATAAAATGGCGGCTATATCTCGCATTTATCGCCGCTTCGACGCGGGACGGAGTCGCGGGGGTGGGGGGAGAAGGGAGGGGGGTGGCGCAGAGACGGCGATTGATAAAAACAGAAACTCTCCTGTCAGGTTCCAATCTCCGCTGCCGAGGTCCGCTTCGAGTCCTCGGTCAACAGTTCCTCCATTCCGCGATAAACGCGCCATCTTTCCGGTGAGAGGCTGGGGGGAAGGGTGATGGTGAGTGGGGGGGGGGGGGGGCTGACCGAAGTATAATGCACAGGAGCGATGCACACGGCAGAGCCACTCGAACTGACGTTATACGGCGCCACCGGTCAGACAGTCAGCAGCATAAAGAAAAAAACAAAAACGAAACGGAAGTGAAAAGAAAGAAAACGAAAGAGCAGGAGGCGATGAGTGTACAGCGTTGTTGTTCCGCCTTGCCAAAGTTCATTTCCGGCCCGCGTGCCGGAAGTGGAACGTGTGACGTGATGCACGCTACGCCATCCGGGTGGTCAAAGTAATTGCTGTGAAACGGGGCCGAAACCGACAGACAGACTATCTCAGGAACCCTCAAGGAGACCCTGAAGAATTTTCTCGGTCGCATATTTCCGGCGCTGGGAGCAGAGTAGATATTATTTTGGTAAGCAGTACTTTTAGAACAGCTATGCTCATTTCATGGCATTATATCTGCCAATCCTTGCCGAAAGAATTGCACGAAGCAGGACTCTACACTATTGCCACAGGCTCTCGACACACAGGCTCAAGAACCGCCCCGATGCTCTTCAGAAGAACAAAAATCCGTGACGCCTAAACTCATGAGTTAATGCGAAAGCATTAATGAACACTTCAACGCCGCTGAGCGGTACTTCAAGTAATGAAATCCTCGCGGGCAAACGAGCCCGTTGAGACGCCTGGTGCATTTTGACTTGGCCTCACCGAGGCGCAGTTAAAGCGCAGGCGAGAGTGGTGATAGTAGTAGCAACAACTTTATTTGTGCTTTGTGAAGGCGACTGCTTGCGCGAGCAAGGAACTGGCGGATAACACAGGCTTCCGAGAGCTAGAGCGAGGGTGACGTGGCGTCGCGGCAATGCCCTCTTCCTTCACCCAATACCGAGGCAGCCGGTGCTCCCTTTCGCCCTCTCTGCGCCGTCGAGGCCCCGAGCCAGCGAGCGTGAGCAGGCGTCACGAGGCGCACTCGTGGTGCTGGTGGTGACAACATTATTGAAGATCCGGCAAATTCGTGGCCTGGGCCTAGGCCGCCCCCGAGGAGGTCCGGAGATCCTGTCTCCTCGCCGCCTCACGGGCTTGTTGGATGGCCCATAGTTGAGCTTGGAGGTTTCAGCTGCGCAACGCGGCCGTCCATCGCGCCCCAGGTTCATCTGGCGAAACTGCATTTTCTCTGCGTATAACCTCACAATCGCAGAGAATGTGTCTAAGAGATGCGCGACTCCTGGCGCATAGTTTGCAGTTATCGTCTGAATGGATGTCTGGATATATCCGTTAGTGACGCCGGCTCTTTCGCTCAATGGGCCATTTCAAGCTTTCGCATCAAAAAGTTGTTTGCTTCCTGATGGACCGGGCGAAGAGAAGGGCTCGGCGCCGAGGATTCCTGGGCCAACGGAGGACGAAAACAACTGTCTGCTCCATAAAAGTATATTCCCCATCATACCTGCCTATTGAACTCATATCTGCCTATTCATATCTGTTGAAACAAACCGGGTGAGCGCAGCAGCTGACGGTGTGAAGCGTTGCAGAAACAGGGAAAGCAGCCACAAAGAAATGTGTAACACTAGGCCGACGATAGTCCCAATCTGGGGAGCATTACACTCCGTTTCGTGCATAGCCGGCAATGCTGCGATGTCTAGACCAACCTCTCTCCGCTGACATTTGCGAGCAAGAAATAGTGACTCGTTTGTGAAAGACATGAGTATGCGCCATCTAATCTGGTCTCACATTATGTATCATACTTTCATGTCACAAAATACAACGCAGTTGTTGCATAGAAGGCGCCGTAGATATCAACCTTTACCTGTTGCCGTTGTAGGGGTTGGGGGACGGACTTCGGGAAGAAAACCCACAACTTGGGAGGAATTTATTCTACATTATTTACAAGGAGGTGAGCGTCAAATAACATTCGTACAGACATTACGGGCCGGCAGCAACTCGGACGCTGCGGCCCGCGGCAAGACGTTCGAGAGAGTTGAAACAGGGAATCAGGGCATATCCCAGAATGCTCAGGTCTCTCTGGAAGGCTTCTTATAAACCCTTCGAGCACTGTAAGTCACGTCATTTTTGACCAATAGGAGAGTCCACTCCGATGACGCCACTTTCAGCCAATGGTAGGCGCCCGTGTCGCGGTGTCACACCTGGCGGGGCTCTGTGGTCTTGCCTCGCAGACTGGCAATGCAATAAAGAATGGAACAAGTAGCGTTTCAAGCCACAGGTATGAAGTTTAGACGGATGTAACCATGATTCGCCTGTTAGCATAACGATCACTGCGCTAGAGTTATCTCTATATTTAGTAACATTTTTATGGGAAACTTTATGATCCGTCACCTATCGGATTTCCGCTGAAAATCAAAGCCAAAGGGCTAAAGGATACATGCCCCCTACGAAATTCGATCACCATATGCAAGCTATCTTGCTTAGAGAAGAAATGCGGCAAATTATCTTCAATAATATCTCTGCGCTCACCAGAATATGTACTGATGTCTTTCAGAACTACGGTGTATGCATTGAAAGGCTGGCACGTTCTCAACAGCAGTAACGTCAAAAGGCGGACTCAAGCACATTCCCTGACTCATTAATATAATGGTATTTTGTTGCCGTTGTTGTGTGTGGCAAAGCCAGTGTCAAGCAGACACTATTTATTTCATTTGCTAATCTGCTTTGTTTACACCAAGTATGCTATGCTATACATGTACTATACCTTACATTGTACGTTACGTTCATACCACAGTTTCCTTCAAATTTCCTTGTCGACTCATTAAAAGAAATTGTAATTTTGCGGCCATTTGTCTATGCAGCCAAGCGTGGAAAAGTTATCTGATATGCTACCGAGGTGCATGGCAGGCTAAGATCGAGGACAGATGGTGCATTGTTGGACTGCAGTTGCGTTCACGATTTTACGCAAAATTAACGCAGAAAATTCCCTGCCTCCGTTGCTTTCCTGTCAAGTTCCTGCAAACATTTGTGACTTCACGTTCCGAGGCGTACTCTAATAAGCCAAATATTATGCGACCTCTGGCGCTGAGCCTGTAGTCGCAGTGATTACCGCTGTTTTCGAACGCCCGCTCGTAAGACACGCTAGATGTACCTGAGTCTTCATAAACGATTCCGTCATTTACGTTACCATCACCATTATCCATCGGTCTATTGCTGTTAGAATGCGAAGGAGTTGTAGAGAATTCTCATATGTGGTAACGGACCCACGCAAGCAGTTGTTAACGATCGAAAAACTGTTACCAAAAAAAAATTGCAATTTTCGCGTGATGGATGGGAGCATCGCCAGCGATAGCAAGGCTTAGCTTTTCGCTTTGACAATTGCTCGTACGGTGTTCTTCTTATATGCGGGCGCGACGTGTCTGTGAGCAGTAGGCAACTCCTACTGCACCGAAGAAACATCACCCCGGTAGCTGTCGGGCGTCTCACAACGTTGGCTCGGTGAGGAGCGTCGCCAGGGGCGCTGCAGGCGGGTGCACCGCGGTGGTGCAAGAGATGACACCGGCGGGAAATTAGTGAGTTCCCAGTGAAGTATTATAGATGGCATTAGCTTGACGTTTGTTTACTGTCCGTTTTCTCGGACTAGTGGATACAGGCAGCAGCTCAGCAGGAACGCTATATGCGCACTGCGCTATGGGCCCACCAGAAACAAACAAACACATAAGCAAACAAATGACAACGCGGACGCCGTCATCTCTCAAGCAGACGCCTATAAAAAATGCAGCCTTGTCTAAAGACGCATATGGATGATTTGCTTTTCTTGCAAATTTCTTTTCCTAAGGTTAAAAGGCAGGCGTATTGCGTACGTTTTCGTTCATTTTGCTAACTGCAGTCACTGACGTGTCCGTGAATGAAAAAAAAATTATGCCTTTAATTTCTACAAGTTACTGGTTTATTGAAGTATGGAGTCGAAAAAAAAATGAGACGTGAGAAATACAAACAGACGTTCCTTCTGAACACCCTAGGCGTCACGTATAGGCAAAAGTGGGTGACGTTACGCAGCTACAAGACTAACGGCGGTCCTAAATCATCGCGTTGCGACAAGGTATGTCGTACACTGCGCACAAGCAGCGGCGTACAAAAGGCTGCAGCTTGTTCAAAAGACTAACGCGACCCGTGGACAAACATGCACGGACGAAGTTTTCAGAACGGCAATGCAAACCTACCCCACCTCGTTCGAAACCGCCCAACTGGGCCACTCGAAAATCAAACACGCGGGTGCCAGTGAGCATAGTTGGGTGCGTGGCGAACGCGTGAATTGGAGCTTCGGTGAAGACTACGTCGGCCCACGGCACGGCGCCACTTCGTTTCAAAAGCGCAACATGTTCGAACATAGCGAGAACACGGCTGGCCTCTTGTTCGCTATAGCGAGAAACAGATTGTAAACCCCGTCCCCCGCGCTCACCCCCTACTTAACTTTTATTCGAAACTCTAAAAACTCGAGTTAGCCGAACGGATTACAAGATTGGCACAGGGGAGACACAAGGGGGCGGGGTTACGTTTATAAATGGGGAACTTCGTCCAGAGAACGAATAACACACAAACGTTCGTGTCTATTTTGCTCCTCCCTTTCTCCTAGTTTGCTGCTACAGCCGACTGCACGTTACTGCCAAACCGTAGTAAACGCATTAAGAGGGGGGGGGGGGGCGGAAACTTTTATTACAACAATGGAACTGTCTCGCGATTCGAAGACGATGTATACTTTATGCAACAACTGCAGCGAAACAGAACAAAATAAAGTTTGCAAACTGCACTCAACTTCGCTCTCTCTCCCTCTCGCTCTCTCTCGCTTGGTTTGGACGTTGAAGGTGATGTTGGGGAGAGGCCAGGGGTGCAGATGCCATTCCCGCTTAATCCCCGGAGGCCCGAGCGATAATCCGGATGTGGATTTAAGCGCGCGCGTTTTTCTCCCCACCGTCGCCGCCCCACGCTGTGGGCCTCCCGTTTAACGACGTTTTCAATGGCTTATCCGTGACCCCGCCTCCCTATTTGCACCCTTTAATCCTCGGCGGTCGATACGCATGCTTCCCGAATTCGCGCTTGTGTATAGGGAGAGGCGGCGATAAATTTGTCACGGTAATACGTACCGAGGACGCGCTTATGAATGCCAAGTAGGATTCAGGAGCGGGGACCAAGTGGGCCTGCCAACGACGATGCTTTAAGCCGCTGTTGCGTTGAAGGACTGAACTCAGATAGCTAGAACAGGGGTCGGAGGGGGAGGAGGGGAAGCGTCGGTTCCGTTGTGGCGGCAGCGAAAAAAGAAAGAAAGAATCAATGCTGGTACGTGTTCGATAGCTCGCTGTAGCGAAGCCGTGACAAATTTGAGGACGCGATAAGCGACAAAGTTTTGAGATTGAAGTTGTTCAATTCATGGCTCCATCGCTTCCTTTTGAAAAAAAAAGGGAGGTAAATGTAATTCACTCGGCAACATGGCAACAATCTCGTGCTACACCGTGGAACACGCGACAACACGTTGGCGGACGCTGCAGCTGCGAACCCAACGAAACATGGGAAGACTTGGGCCTGTTTTGTGCGCTGCGATGCCAAACGCTCCGAAGAGCGGCTACCCGTCGCTGTGCCGGGAGGCTTGTTTAGCAGGTTTCAACTTCGAGCATCGGCTGATGCAGAGGCCGACAGCAGCGAGCGAAAGCTGCCGCGGTCACGTGAGCACATCAGCAGGTACGTCACGCTCTGCTGCCGCGGTTTTATCGGTCAGACGCAGCGCTGCTGCTGCTGCAAAAAAAAAAACATGTACGCAAGAACGCCTCTGGGAGTTGCCTAAATATGCGTGAGCATTATGCCACTTGCTCACCTCCAGGCAACCCGCTGTCATTATCAATGCTATGTAACTTGATCTGACCAGTATAAATGACAGCGCTGCGGTGACACTAACTGCTGGGGATGGTGATGCCAAGTGCGCTGACTACGTTCCCATCACTATAAGCGGTCATCACTCTTTAGCGCCTTATCCATCCGCATCGAACCATTATCGACCACGACCAACTATACTGTGGTGACGGCTACATATGGCGCAGCCCCGAGGGCCCATTTATCTTGAAAGCGATCTTCGACGGGTAGAGCATGCGGGATGTGCTGATAGCTTCGTGCGAGCTGTGTTCTCTTCGCTTCGTTCGCGCTTAGTCCGCTTAAAAGCCCGCGGAGGTAAGTTCACTTGTTGCTGCAGGCCGTCTTAGGTGACGGCCCGCAGCGATCGTCTTAGGTGACGGACGGACGGACGGACGGATGTTTTTCATCGTTGGGAAGCCGTAGAAATGCTTACGCATTTAAAATTTCCAGCAAGTCCGAATTCCACCTCACCTCCACAGCTGCCGGACGAGAACGCGCAGTTTCAGCGACTGCTGTGGCTGGAATCAAGGATATACTGGAATAGCAGAGAATCGTTGTTGGAGTTGTCGTAGCAAAGTTGGTCAAACTTTCTTGTGTTTTGCATGCTCATGTGATATACTGGAAATTATGTGTATAAAGGTGTCTCCTGTCTCTGCGTTTCTGCATACGTCGTTGTTCGATGCTAGCATGATGCTACGGATCTGGATGCTCATCAACGTGTTTCTTCCGTGCGCTTACGTTATCTATTAAAAATTTAAATTAAAATTCAGTATGTCTGGCAGATTTCTGCAGCGAGACAAAAAAAAAAAGAAAAAGAACGGCGCGCACACTGGCACACCCATGCCGCAGGCGCGAGGATGGGTGACCGATTGATCGTTCCTCCAATTTTTTTTTTCCTTTAGCTTTGCTATTTCTACATTTTATTTAAACCTAACAACCAACTTCTACTATGCTTTCCCTGCCTTACTCGTCTGTCACTTCTTATGGTTCTCACTGAAACAAATATTGAGTCATCCGGACTCCCCCTATTCCTCTAACTCGCATATACAGCGTTACATTCGCTACAATAAATACCAGGAAGAAAATATTAGCCCACGTTCGGTGGGCTAATATTAGCCCACACAGGTGAAGGGTCTGATGAGGGAAGTCAAGCAGGATCCTTAGTGTAGGAAAGGCCTAGCCTTGTATGACTGACCTCTGCATAGTGTTTAGCTGTATAAGTAACACGTAAATTAATCTTTTGTTTCTTTTGGTATTTTCTTTTCATTTCCTGTTTTTAAGGTTTGCTTCAATTTGCTTATTCTCCACTTCTTTTGTTTAAGGCCATTGAAATCAGTTTCTTTTCTAATTCAGATTAATTCATTTTGTTTCCATGTCCAACTGATCACTGCAGTTATATTTCCTTCAGAATCCCGGCTGCGTATAATAGCACAGTCAGCTGATACTTGGCCAGTGGATATGAAAACATGACTTCAAATTTTTCTTCATGTGAATTTTTTTAATCACATTTTCTTTAAATTTTATGCTATCAGAAATTAAGGGTATTCTTACTTTGTCCGGTGGCATAAGGATTTTTATCCTTATGTCTTAGGCTTTCTTTCCTTTTTGCTTTTCTAAAAAAAAGCACCGTTGTTGTCGTATTAAATCGTCGCTTTTGCATACTGTTTAGTATTAAGGCCACGACTATGTTTGTAACCAACAGAATATTGTACAGTTTTATTTCGTACCACCACGACTCATCCTGCACAGTGGAATAGTCATTGTTCTTTTATCATACCTTGATGATTCAACAAAATTCAGGCCACATCAAGGACCAGCTGAACAATCAAGATCACAATATCATAATGCCGCAATGAAAGCCTATTCGAAGACCTTCTACCATCGCTGACCAAGCCTTAGTCCCAAAGCATTACCTTGTTCAAATTTTGTTTCTCCAATTGAATTTTCATGAATATTTCTGAATTTAGCTGCATTTAAACCCCTTTTCATTTACTTTCAATGAGCTTTATTTTAGCTATTGCATTGCATTGCAGGTGCAGAATCTTTCCTCGCCTTTAGCTCTTTCATTTTGTATCAATCTAAACGGACGAGATGTTAAAAAGCACGAAATGCAAGAACGCTCATGTGTTTATCCGCTATGAAATAGCGCCTAGTGGTGAAAATAAACCCGGAACCCGCAGCTACAGCATCCATCATCGCACACTGTTCAGCTTTTAGATTAATGTGCTGTTGGCTTCATTGAACACATATGTACAGGGCACAATTTGTGATGAGAAAAACTAGGCCAAAGCTGCAGATTAAGCAGCTTGATATGTCTCCTTCCCTGATCACTCCACAAAAATCAACAAATTTTCGTTAGTGAAATACAAATGCAAAAATCGCATAAACATGGAAACAGGGGCGTAACAATTAGTTTCAGCAAAAAGAAAAACATGAGCAGGTTAGTGCAAACTATAGGAAACAATAAAGAATTACTGTTACAGCACACAATTTATTACGTATAACGCTGCGCCTAAAAGACACGGACAGAAGCAAGGAACTAAGGGACACACAAAGCACAAGCTGTCAGTAATTTAATTGCTGAACCATCGTGACTTTTTTATACAATGTGCATGCCCTGAGAAAAGTCAGAAAAGTGCAGTCAATCTAAAATGCTATTTATTTTGCTGACAATGCAATCGAAGCCACGCTGACGCA
>NC_091827.1:39871600-39881600 GCF_038994185.2 Dermacentor albipictus | reverse complement strand
AAGCCAGTGCGGCGAGCGCACAGCCAACGCCACCTATAGGTGGCACAAGGCACGTTCCCTCCGATCCATGACGTCATGATACCTGGCCCGAAATTTCCACTCCCAAGGCTGGTGTGACGAAAGCGGTGACGTCGAAAAATCACCGTGGCTTAGTCGGGAGCGTCCCCGTTAGATTCTATATGGTATTCGGGCAATGTAGCATGACGTCATGGATCAGAGCGAACAGGCTTGTGCTGTCTAGGTGACTTAGAGGGGTTTGGGCGCGAGCTAAGTTGGCATGGATCATTCACTTATAGGTGTTGATCACTATCTGTGTGTTGATCACTGTAGGTGTTCATCACTATCTAGGTACGGATCACTGCGTAGGGGTTCTTGGCACAGCACGGATGCCTGCAGGGATACCTGGGACACTGCCCACGCCGCAATGCATGCCGATCCGATTGACCGGAACGCATGGGTGAGTCCATCTGAGATTTCTCTGCCGTATTGCAGCTAAGTTGACTGCTCGTCGGGCCCGCCTCAAGCTGACGTGATTGTAAAAAAAATGCAGAAGACCGTATAGTTCCGTGCAGTACCTCAGTAGGCGAAATTCTAGCGGAGAGGAGCGTACACGACTGTCGCCTAAATGTGCCCCTTATCAAACCGACTGATGACGACGATAATGAGGCGCACGTGACTTCTCCCGTAAGAATGTCTTTTTTTGTTTTGTTTTCCCCAACTCTGACTTGTTGGCGGCCAAAAGACGCCACATGTATAGAATAGAGTCGTGGGAAAACAGTGGCTATCTGTACGGACCGCACGACCGGAGTTCCTCGTCTACGCGATAGCTAAATTCTTGCAAGAGCGAGACTGCTCGCCATTATCTCCTTTTGTTGCATTGTTTAGGGGTCGAAATGTTGTAAGCGCCTACTGTGAATGACCTTGCGATAAGCCTTCTCTTTCTCCGTGTTGTCGCATCGCGACGATAACCACCTTACCGCTCAAAGCAGCTCCCGAATTTAACGTTTGCATGTTGTGAGGAGAGAAAAAATTAATGCGTGGGCTTAACAACAAACGCACGCAACTGACGTACTAGCTCAAATTGAGAAGTGGCCGCCGCGTTGACTGAGTGGTTACGGCGTTCTCTGGACCACGAGATAATGGGTTCGATTCCCACCCCTATTTGGTTAGGGTCGGAATGCTAGGAAAATAGAAAGAGAAAGAGATAATAGCGCTCGTGTATCGGGCTTTAGATTACCGTTAACATCACCAAGACCTGTTTGGTGGGACACATTTAAACCGTGATAACCGCTAACGCAGGTGAAGAATGGGGAGCAAACATCGTCGATAATAGTGTCAAGCATTCGCTAAGCAACGCCTAGTAGCGCTGTAGCCCTAGCTCACGCGCTATCCGTACACGTCTGTAGTTCCCTTGGCAATCATGCATTATCTGAGCTGTAATAAGCGCTCGAATCTGTGTTTCCATGTGAAAGGTAGAGAAAGAGAGAGAGATAAAACGAACGCAGGGAAGTTATCCAGTCAAGAGTCCATTTGGCTACCCTATGTTGGGGGAAGGGAAAGGGGGAATAGAAAGAAGTGAGAGAGAGAGTATGTGTACGTGTGTTTCCGTGAAGTTTAGCTCGTGCTACAACCTACCATATCATCCCACCCGAAGACAGCTGCGAGGCACAATCGCTTTTCGAATCGTTTCTGATCTGGGATTGGTACGTTGCCAACTCGAAAAAAAAAAAAAAACACTTTTGCTTAAACACCACATTTACTTGAAGAAGGCAGCATCTCCATATACCATCTCCACATGTTCCTTGATTGTCTTAAAGACCGCTTTTCTTCGCTTAAACGCAGTGGAGGTGGTGTAAAACCGGGTGGTAGGATGGCAGGTCGATGCTGTATCCCAGAATTTCCATGTCAGCTCGCGGTAATTCAACTGCCCTTCTCGGGTGCTTTTCGTTGTAATTTCACGAAACGACAATCTAGATCAAATGAACCTCATTTGTCAAGAAACGAAAAAGGCACGAATACGTTTGAAACACTTCTGCACAGTTCCCCGTGCCTCTGACTTCAGATGCGTGGCACGAATATTTTAACCAATTGCTTACGTGTGAATCTTGAAAATGTATTGATAGCCACGTGCGTAAATGTAACAAGAGGACACACGAGACTGCAGGCAATTATCATTTGGTGGCAGCGTGGCGCTTGCGATGCCGAGGTTGCGGGCTCGATACCACCGTGAAGGCTGCGTTACGATGAGGGTGGAACGGGAAAAAAAAGTAGCGTCGCGTATTGCGGGCTTTGGGTGCACGTTAAAGAACCCCCACGGGACCCCATGTGGTCAAATTTCTTCCAGAGGCTCGAACTCCGCGTGTATCATAATCAGAGGACTGCTTTGGCACCCGAAACCCCAGATCATTTTTTTTTTATCCGAGCGCCCGAGCCCGCATGGCTCGGCATGCTTCTTATCGGGATTAGATATGCCCGAACATTCCCGAGCTTCTTTCAGTTCGATACGAAGCTCAGCGCGTAACAGTCGGACTATAGCTGTAAGCCACAGGCCCCATTGTCTTTGTTAACGTCGTCTCACTCTCTGGCGGCCTCTGGCGGTGACAAATGCGAGCGTCATGTTGTCCCTCTGGACTGTGCAAGTTGCCCCTATGGGCTCCTTGAACCCAAGCTTTTTGACCGTGATGTTACAGAATCTTTAGATTAGGGCGACGCAAGCGTTGGGGCCACGGTACTGCGCATAGGCTGACACCAACGTAAGGGAGTCTGCGCATGCTCAGTACCACGGCCCCAAGCGTCAGGGGGCCCGAACTTTGGCGTCCGCCTAATGTAATACTCTCGGTTGACGCAAGAACGCAAATAGAGCCCAGCGAGCGCTCAAAGCGTTAACGATTGGCACGCTACGCGCATGCGCCATGACACCTCCGATCACCTATCGGAGATCTCCGAGATCCGAACACGTCAAAGCGCGAATGCTCCGCATGACTGGCACATTTGCGATCGAGGTCAAAAGCGCGAGTTATAGTAGAGCTGGGCAAAGCTAGGCGTGTAGTACTCAACCGAGTACGGGCGACCTGTCATGTGGCTTCGGATGTTCAAATACTTGCCAATCCCAAAAGCGGCCCGTGTCGGTGACACCGGAGTGATAAATTCAGTCGCCACAGCACCCTTCTCTGGCACATGCAAATCTCCCTATGTAGTTCCTCCGCTGGGTCACGTGGCTTGCGCACTGCTGTCCTTGCTGTCAAGACATGTTAGTAAAAAACAAAAATAAAAATAAAACTGTATTCGTAGTTCTTTTTGTTTGTTTGTTTTACAGGACTACGAGGCAGCACAAATGACACCGAGTTTCTCGGCTGTTGACGCCGGAACGAGACCGATCGCAGGCAGGTTTCAACGTTGCGCCCGCGCGCGACGCCTTCCCCTCTCCCAACATTGCTTGCGGATGGCTCACTCAACTCTCCAAGCACAGCTTAGTGCTGCAATCACTGGTGCTATCATTTTGAGAGAGAGAGAAAGAAAACGAACGATTAGGGCAACAACAGCAATAACGACACTCCGCTGCTCCCCCATACCGCTGCCTCGAAAAACTGCAAATGACCGAATAGACAAAATGTGTGTTACAGATATCAAAGACGGCCCCACGCATCGTGCCCTATCCCACGCCGATTCAAATTGAGATAGTTGACTTTGTCTCCGCAGAGAGTGACGTCATTATAATGCTTACGTTTTCCTTTTAAAAACGAAAACGAAGGCATTGACGCAATGCACACGCGACTATCGTTCCAGCAAACAAACAGACAAAAAAACAAGGAGCAAAGAAAGATAGAGATCCCCAAGAGCTTGATGCGTTGTATCACGTGGGACGCCACGTGCTGCACACACCGTCCCGAGGTCACGTGACAGTCGACACGTGCCATCTTGTCGCCGTTTTCACGTTCCCTCTTCCCCGGCGCCTCCCGAAAACGATCCCAGCTCCCCCTTGCGGGAAGATCGGGTATCACTTCAATGTGTGGGGAGGGGCGGTCTTCCGAACAATGCGAAACCGCCGTGGAAACCGCTATACCGACATCGCTGCGATGTGCGAGGAGTGATAGAGACGTGCTCGTAACCGCGCGCTTTGAAGAGGCTTAAAAAAGAGAGAGGGTAGGCGCGTGCCACCTTCAAACAACTGACCCACGTATCCATTTCTCTATCTGCTATACATACTGCCGCAATCCGCCTTTGTGGGTGTAACTTCTGGTGTTAAGTTTCATGGAATCGCTTCGCTCGTTAACAGCTATCACTTGACTCTCCGGTTTTTTTTTTACGTTGTTTGCACGCGGTTGCTTCGTTGTCCGACGAGCTTGCATGGGGGAAAGAATCCCCTCCCTCCGCGCCTGTTTGGAGGTTGCTTTTAATAGGACGCTTCGTTCACGCCGTTTGGCGAGCGGTGATTCTGAACGCGTGCGGTCGTGCGGGGTGTGAAACGAGGCACCCACGAGAATAGAAAGCTCGTTAGACGCGTGCTCGCGGAATTCATTCGCGCCAGGTTCTTTTTTAACTTTCTCACGGTCCGGTTTATTCCGGCTCTCGGCGAGAAAGGGGGGGGGGGCGATATTTATTACGAAGCCGCGTTCAACGCGTTCGCATAGGAATGCGATCGCCGTGGGAGAATCGGTTACATCAGAAAGTGGGGTGTTCCAAGCTTGGGCCCGCTGTATTGCAGCGCGTGCATTCGGTGTTAAGTTTCGCGCGCTCTAAGTCTCTTGCCTCTGCATTATCACAGCGTTTTGAACAAAGCATGGACAGAAATAAATTGCGGGTATTCGTATGTTTCATTTATATTTTTAGACCATACATTTTTTTTAAAAGTTGCGGCAGCAGATAGTACAATAGCCGTTGAGCTGGGTTACTCAATGAGTCGGACCTTACTTGCACGAGAATTCGAAATGCATATACGACCAATTAGTAAAATTTCGCAAATCAAGTGTTTGAACTAAGTGCTACAAATTCCAAACCACAAATTGTAGCGGGTGGGCTCGCAAGGTGTATGCCCTTGGAACGAATTCTCAGGATGGCACTAGCGTAGAGACGTCGGTTCCCAATGTGTGCGACAGAATACATTGGCGTTTTAGTTAGCGTATTTCCCGGACTGTAGTCCTCGTATACCTTACACGTTTAAGACGCTGAAATTTCTCCGGGTGCACACTATGTACGCATGTGGGCTGAACATTGTTTACAGCGAAGCTGTGTATGGCTGGTCGATTCGTCCGTCCGTCCGTCTGTCGCATGCATGGCAAAAACGCCTCCGGCGCCAAGTATTGTGGATGCGCGAAAAAAAAGAAAGAAAGAAAGAGAGGCGCGCGATTGGCTGCGCCAGTAGTGACGTCATTGCTCTCCGTCGCAGCCGAGCGCGCGTGCAGCAGTTTCTCTCCGGCCCCAAAATGGGTAGGTCACGCGTCACACATGCTCCTTAGGAGCAGGCAGCTTTCGATCAGCAACGCCGCGAGCCGTGAACGAGCTCGTCTATACGCCGTGCCGATGCTGCAGTCCGTACACAAGAACAGGCTCGTGCAGACGAGCGCAAGCAGCAAACTGCGTACCGAGATTCTGGCAGCCTACCAAGCCCTCGTTTAATCAGCCGTAGGGATTACACCAGTGTTAAACACCGGGGCCGCACGTTTCGACTTCGCTGGTTAACCATCTGTAGGGAGTGCCTGGGCGGTCACATTATTTTTCAAAGTCAGAAGCAAGCTTAAAGAAAGCGAAGTCGCACTGCGCCCGCAAATGTGTTTCCCCGCGCTAAAACACACCGAAATCAGCTGCGAAATGATCGGCACGAGCGAGATTCGCAGCTGATATGTGCAGTTCGCGATGTGAAAGCGATTGCCGCTCGCGATATCTGAAGTCACTGCTTTTTGAGAGCTCCGCCTTGTGAGCACTTGCTTACGACACGGTTGAAAAATGTGCCACGTATTTATATTTCTGCGTGTAACTTCACAGATCCGAAGAACACAAGAAGAGTTGCGATGAAACGAAAAACAATTTGAGCCATCGCGGCATCGTGCAAGCTCAATGTCGTCGAGCGTCGTCCCTGCCGGCTAGCGGGTCTGCACTACCCAACGTAACATATATATATATATATATACATATATATATATATATATATATATATATATATATATATATATATATATATATATATATATATATATATATGTATATATATATATATATTGTACACCTAAACTGGCCCCTGGGAACTATAGTCAGGAAAATATGGTACTTTCGTGAAAATAACATCTATTTTTTGGGGAATGGAGGAATTGTACATTTTTGTTGCAAGTTTCACGACGCATATCTTGAAACCGATGCCATCCCCAGCGCCTATTATTGTAGTTATTGCCCAACGATGCTCCTCCTCTTTCGCTTAATATTCCGTAAGAGAACGGCCGTAAGGTACGGGCGGCGTCAAAAGTTTCCAGCACGTGGAATTGGCGAAAAATCTGAGTTCCCACACAGCTAGGGCACCACAACATCGAATTAAAAGGTTCTATCTGTAGTGGGAATTTTTTTTTTTTTAGTCCCACAGTGTTAAAGAAAACTTGAAGCGCCATGCCCTAAGAGAGAATAAATTCCCACTTGTCGTGAAAGTAATGTCCCGTAAACTTTTTAGGACCCACTGTACATGAAGTTACACGAACAGTGAGAATAGTGCCCAAGTCGGAAAACATACTGGTCACGTTACCCTTCAGCTAGATAACTTGAAAAAATTCCGAAGGAACGCTGGACATTTTAATTTCCCTGAAGGTTCATTTACTCATATTTCTTTCCACGTCGACAACTTGCTATTTTCTAATGCAAATCCCAAGCTGTATGTATTGCAGTGCAAGAGATCATGACTCACAACACATACACGTTGCTATAGCTTGAAAAGATAGTGCCGCGATAGCAGTTATACAAAAGAACATTTATGCTTCATTGCAATCAACTCGAGTATAGCAGCAAAACGTCGTCTCTTAACGTGGCAAGAGACCAGGCAAGGCAAAAAAACGCAAAAAACGGAAGCCTTATGGAACGCCACGAATGTTGCTGCATTTTTTTGGAACGTGTAGCTAAAGGTAGCCAAAAAGTCACAAAATATCCACTAAATGTTGCTTCAAGATCGCTAAAACTGTCTACTGAATGTTGAGTAACGTAGGCGTTTTAAACATAAACTAACATGGGCGTAAATCATCTACCGAAGCGTTACACTTTTATCTAGTATCCGTACAGGTGAGCAATAAATATTGCACCGACAAGATGTTAAGGGCTTTTAATTTACTAACATTTCTACGCACCAACAGACGAGGCAAACTGAAATTTTCTGTTTAATTTCAGGCAGTTAGGATCCAGGACAATAAAGAAAAAACATATGTAGCCTGACTTTCTTAAAACAGAAATTAAGGCACTTCAATCACTTTATACCAACAATTTTGTTATTGTTATATATCGGTACTCTTGAAAGAGAAACAAAATTATTCTACACGTGTATGGTGGTACGTTGGTAACACCGCTATGACAAGTGCATGATTTTTATGTAGGTCGAGTTCTGCGCTTCTGCCCCTTGATCCACCTGAAATATTCATGCAGTACTGGTTCCTTCTAGAGCCTTGACAAACTACAGGGGTGCGTTCAGATGTCCGTAAAGGAGAACAGCCACTCCTATGCGTATACGCCTTTGTGCAATCGATATCTCTGATTATGCACCTGCTGCGTTCTAAATCTCATCGAAGTTTTTACTGAAATTAGTTTTTGTAAATTACAGTAAAACCTAGCAGGTTTAACCTAGTAACCTAGCAAAAACCTAGTAAAACAGTAAAAACCTAGTAAAACCTAGTAAACAATAGTAAACCTAGTAAAAACCTAGTAAAAACAATAAAACCTAGCAGGTTCTGCAAACTTGCAGAACCTGCTAGGCTAAGACGCATTCAAGCAGGTTTTGCAAAGAAAAAAGAAGACAGAAAAACGCGCGTCCCAGAATACAACATTAAGCCTATTAGCAGTAACCCATAGAGTTTCCCACAATAATTCCTAGGGGGAACTTTGGCGCTGCAATCGTTTAGCCACCATGGGAAGGATGTGAACTGCCTGCATTTGTCTGATCTTCGTGCTTGTGGCTTCAGATGTTCTTGGGGCTTTTTTTAATACGCTTCATATGCCTTCATTGCCCCAAATCTCAGAGCAATCTGTACTTTTCGAATTTTGGAAGACGCTGCCAACATGCACAACCGCTACTCACTGCAGCGGTTCAGCCTGTGGAGGTGACCATATGAAAACGGGCCAAGCTGCTCAACGTGCTGGCTTTCCCCGCAAGAACTTCATAAGGGCTTTCTGTGCCGCTTTACGATGCATGCGTTCGCGGCCTAATGTTTTCAATGTCGCGCTTCTGTGCTAGAGGTCCTGCGTTGGAATCCTGCCGACAGACAGTTTTAATAGTGTTTTTTAAAAATTTATTACGCAGTACTTTGTTGAAAGTTATCAGTTTAGAAAAGGTCACAAAGCCATTTGAAGCCACAAGGACGAAGTTTAGGCAAGCTCATGTACTACCCAACATTCCTATGCTGGGTGAAGCCCGCTTTTTGCAGCTCTCGTAGAAACTAGCGCCACAGTTCGCTCTAGTAATTATTGTATGAATCTCTATGGGAACACCAAAAGAATAGAGAAGGCGTTGATTATGAGGATGAAGATGGTGGAGAAAACCTTGCAGGTTCCAAGACTCTTCAAAGTCTCTTGTCCACTCCGCTCTCATACGAAAATTTGTTGAGAGCCTTTAGACTATCACGCTGATGATAAGGACCAGGCGAAGGTCCAAATAGAATCTTTTCAGTTAGTGGTCCAACGACAGATTTGGACAAGATGTCTATCAGCGATTTTCTCTGTACATCAAATCGCGGGTACATGTACAACATGTGTTCTGTCGTCTCAGGAATACCACATTCCTCACAATTCGGACTGATTATTTTTTTATTTGTCTTATTTTCCTACTTTTTTTAATACGTTAACGTATGTCCGCTCGGCCGGGTACGTATGTAGCGCCAGGTGAAGGCCACACGTAGTCGTAATCTGTGCAACAAGCTTGCATTACACCTCTTCATGTTCGGTGGTATCCGTATTTTCATCTCTACGTCGAGTTTCCCCTTCCCCTAACGCCGAGTAACAGGGCAGAACATTGATTCAGGCCGACCTCTCAGCTTTTCTATCATAATACCTCTCTCTTCGGGAGCACCGATCTCTGAAAGCACAATATAAACACCACTATTACGAAGCCGACTGTTTATTCGTCATGGTAACAGATCGCACGCGTCATGCAGCCAATCTTGGCCGCTTATTTGTAGGTTTTTGAGTGATGGGGGGGGGGGGGGGCGTCCAAGAAATTCATTCTCGAACCAACTTTCCCAATTTGGAATCCCTATAATGTCGCCAATTGTTCTGTCATTTCGCCAAAAAGAACGTTGGCGGTCACCAAATAGAAATATTTGTCGCTAAACTGACAGGAAAGTTGCTAACACTGGACACAAAATTGCTACTGCAACCAGCCGCCATGACATCAAATGTGACAACCTTTAGTCTGGGCGAACATAACTGCTTAATCGTTAGGAAGGAACACATTTCATTGTAAGTGAACGAAGTACTAGGCTACAAGAAATTTTCCAGCGCCAGAATAGTCGCCGAATACGAGCAGATAACGTTGTAATCCTTCAGGCCACCTTGAGGCATCAGCGTTGCAGTTCAAACGCGAATATCAACAAAATGAAAGTTTGATCTTCCTGCTACACTCCAGAAAACAACCTTTCTTAGCCTAATCGTAATAATACTTAGATAAGATATCAACATACATAAGAAGGCCTGCCGTAGTCAAACAAGCGCTTGAAACCAATACCGGTAGCAAGAGACGTGAGAGCACAGTCAAGGAAAATTGACATATCACCGGTTAATGAACGAAAATACAGTCCTGCCACACTTAGGGCGTGTAAACATA